>NC_072457.1:4869628-5169628 GCF_027596085.1 Anoplopoma fimbria
TTTTAGAAAGTGTGAGGCGTCAGTGCTTTTGCCCCTAGTTTAATGTTGGTGGAAGTAAATGGATTTCAGTTTCTGGAGCTCAGAGCCTTGAAATATTAAATTTGAATAATTCAACAGCTCTGTCTTTCCAGAAACTATGAAACTGGGACTATAACATTTTTTTTTTTTTGAAGAGCGGTTTTTTCAATACAACAGTTAAGCGGATATAAAACGTTGTAAAGATACTTAAAATTCTTCAGTGATGGGAGAATTATTAGGTGGAGGCAGAATATTTTAACAATCTTAACTGAAATCGTTATGGGTCAACATGTTTTTGTTTTTTGGGGTTTTTTTTTTTGCATGAAGTGATCATTAAAGAACAACCCCTGTCTAGTTAAGAGACCTTAATCCACTTCAGTTTGGAGGATCAGATTCAGATCTTGTTTTTAATGAGTTTAATTATTATTATTTTTTCATAGTGATTATTATCTGGATGGATGAATCCAGATAAATGAGGACATAAATAGTTCTCGTCAGCCTTTTTGAATCTTTTCAGTTGTTAGTTCCTCATTTTGTCTCAGTCATGATTACACAGCAGAAAGTCATCAGGAGTTACTTTTTACTCTGCTTAAGCAAGACAAACAGTATTTATGACATGAGTCAGAAGGCTGTTCTAGAATCAGTCATAGCTCGAGGTTCATTGACGGCTATTATGTAATGCGGCTAAACTGTAATCATTTCAGTACCATTGCATAATTAACTGATGTGAGATGGAGGTTTTCATTTAGCATCACTGTGTCCCAAATCAATGCTACATGCTAATAGTACACTGTTTGTACATCACGCTGCTTTTTCTAGCTGGTACTTGGTTTTGCATTAAAATAAAAATGTACAAGTAGTGTTGCTGGATGGCAACTAGGACATGTTTTGAATTATTAATTCTAATAATTAATTGGAGCCTTACTCCTTTCTCAAAAGTGAGTTAGTTTGTTTCCACATTGATCTGCTAAAGGAGGGAAGTTTAGAGCCAATCAGGGTCCAGTATGAAAGTGAGATGTTAAAACTTTAATGTTCATTCAAAAAAAAAGGGAGAAAGTTTGGTTGCTAATTGTTACACTCTGCAAATGTATGTCTTAAGGGGATATTAATAAAATTAAGGTTAATTATCTATTTGGTACTGAAATGTGTCAAATACTTTAGTAAAGCTGAAATCAACTTTTCTTTTAAGGTTCATACTCTTGTTTCCTTAAGTTTGGGGGGGAGTAGAATAGTTCTTCATTTAAATCAAATTTAGCATTTAAGATTTATTTCATTTTGCTGCTTCTGTTTATGCCACACTTAAGAACTAAGGATTTGGGTGAGAACCTGTCTTATGTCTCTAAAAGTGTATTTTTGGTATCGGTACGGAAACTCTTTATGCAAGGTCAATATTTAAACAATACAAGGCCCTAACAAAAGGAATATCTAAGCAAAGAAGTTCAGAATGATCCTGATTTTAAGTTTAACTTGGATCCATTGGCTTTAGTCTCAGCTCACTTTGTCACAGGATTTGTTTTTTTCCAACGCTATTATTTTTGACGTGTTCTGGAGCTGTTTGTTTAAAAAAAAAAAATTGGAGTGCAGTACCTTATTTCTTTGTGCAATGCATTGTGGGACATGACTTGCAAACTTTTGAAAATGCTGTTTCAGTCTGCATACTAACATTCCTGCGTAGTTGTGTCTCAGTCTCCAATGTGAACGAAGCAAATGCTCAGAATTAAGAATGGAATTTGGTCGCAGCTGACGTCTGCAGTCGAAGGAGTCTAAACAATAGTGGATCCACATTTTAGTGCTGAACCAGCGTCCCACGTGAGAGCTGCAGGTATGCGACGCCGCTAGCCATCTGCAGGACGTCCACCATTAATGTCCGCCCTTCTTCTTCTTCTTCTGTCCCTCAGGAACCGGATGGCTCTGCTGCCGTCTCAGGCCTTCTACCTGCTCATCAACAACAGCGGTCTGGCCAGCATGTCTCTCACCATGGCTCAGGTCTACAAAGACCACCAGGACGAGGACGGCTTCCTCTACATGACCTACGCCTCGCAGGAGATGTTCGGACGCTGACAACGTTTTACATTTTATTTAGTATTAAAAGGCTGAAGGCCTCCATATCTGCTGTAAATAGAAAAATATTGTATTTATTGTAATAATTGTTCTAAATGTTAATTGTGAAAGATGGATTTTAATTAAAGTATGTGGATCCAATAAATGTTATCTGTAATGAATTGGTCTCGACTGGTTGTTCACATGACGATATAGTCAAGGTCCCAACTTACCCAGTTTGACTTCTGTCAAGGCTATATATATATATATATATATATATATATATATATTTTTTGTTTTTTTGTATTGCACATTTTTGGGAAATCTGTTTAAATAATGCATTCTCATCAAATATGAGCTAATTTACAGACCTTTCCAGAACAGAAAACTCAAAATTTAATAAAGCCGGGTTCAGTATAGTTTCATTTTTGTTGACTTTAAGAAGTCAAAGGTTTCAAAATATCTTTGTACCATAAATCAAAACGGTCATAAAATAAATCTATTTTTACCATGTTTTTTAAAATGAATTTAACTAAAGTAGAGAGAATTTAGAGGAAACATCCTTTAAAGATTTTTTTTTTTTTTTTTTTTTTTTTTTTTAAAAATTACATTTTGAAAAAGCTACAGGTGAATAGGGTAAAAACATTAACATTTCACTATGAAACTTGATTACTTGCATAAGAAAAGGTTTTTTTTATTTCAAGTTTCCTGAAATGTTATGTGTAAATATGCAAATTAGGATTTATCTACTTGTAACATTTGGTGAAGACAATATGAGACAAACATGGACAGCATAGTAAAGTAAACACCGAAATGTGTATTTGAATGTTTTTCCATTAGTCTGAAAGTTATGGAGGTTAAAAATCCAAAAATGTACCAGTACTTAAAAAAATTTTTTGCCTTAAGTGTCTTGTCTTAAATAATGTTTAAGCAGTTAGTCATTTCAGCAAACCTTCTGTAATTAAAGGGTTAGTTAGGTGAGTTTTCTAATTTACATTATGCTTTTTTTATGTATGTTTTCCTAACCGCTGTATTGAAAAGACAATATTGTGTCAAAATGATTAAATAATTCAAACCAATCCAGACCAAAAAAAAGCCCTGAGGAGAAACGTCTCCTGTGTGCTCTCACATATTTGTGCAACTTTCAAGAAAGCATCACTTTACCAAAACAAATGACACAAAGAAAGTGGTGACAATAAATGTGACCGGGGTTTTGCAGTACAGCCGATTTAGTAAATTTCTTTTTCACTGTTTTTAACTAAAGCAAGCAAGAAATTAAAACAGTTTATCTTCCATGACGGGATTAGTTTCTTCTCACTGCTGTCTCAGCACTAGATGGCAGCAGAGACCTACTGGCTCTCCTTCAGTTGAGCCTTCATTCAGACCTTTGAGAATAAATAAACATACTATTCTAATCTGTTGATCCTGACTGACAATGTGTTGTTTCTGAGCTACATCAGCTCTCACTTAGCGGATAAGATCATCATAATAAACATACAATCTCTCTCTCTACATTCACTCTACTTCATATACATTATCTTACTGACTGACTCCCATTTGTAACTTCATTTTGTTGAACAAGAGAGTTTGTTTTCTCTCCACAGACTGGTGAAGGTGAATCTTTCTCTCTCAAGAAAAAAAAAGAAAAGAAAAAGTTTCCAATATTAAAACCAGACATTCAAACCAAGCACAACAACATAGATTCCCACTTTTATCTGACTTTAAACACAGTCACACTCTCTGTTTGTGCCCTCATGCTTAAATATGTTGTCACTTTTGATATAAGTGCTGCAAACAATTGTACAGAAAGTAAATCATTTCACACAACGTCCACACTGAGGCGCTCTCTCTCTCTCTCTCTCTCTCTCTCTCTCTCTCTCTCTCTTCTCTTCATGTATTTGTGCAGATATTAAGTCGTTGCTTCCTTCTTTACTAGATTTAATCACAGACGTCATTAGAGGAGATGAGTGTTTTTTCTTCTGGATCGCACTTGTTCCTCAGAGTTGCAGAGAAGTTGGTTCGTGGTCCATTAACTGTAATTGAATTAAGAAAACTGATTACGTCCACTGAATCTCCACCAGCTGCTCAGCTGAGGAGGAAACACAGACTCATCAGTCTGCCGTTTATACAGTTTCTATGGAGCATTTTAAATCTGAATGCTTTTGAACTTTTTCTAATTGCTTTCATATTCTTTACATTTATAGGAAACAACTAATAGTTATATTGTGTCTCTGGTCGTAGTGCAGTAGTGTGAAATGCAAGTTTATATTTATTTATATATATATATATATGAATAGTGTTCAAAGTGCTTTTTAGGTGAAGGTGTAGTTTTGTTAGCTGTTAGCCAAACACACCGTCCAAAACAATAAAAGTAAAAAACGAAGTTTTCCTCATAGATATACAGGTCTGTGGTCTGAGCAGCATTAATGTGAATGATTTAAAATACAATATAATAAGTGTCTGACTAATTTGTTTTTTCCAAATGATTTAAGATCGCTCCTCCACAGATTATTTTGGACACACAGTTTTGACAAATTGCAAGCGTTATGTCTTCTTTATTCACTCTGAGGAACTCCAATTTCAAGTTTCAATTTCAATTTATTTATCAATTCAATTCAATTAATTTGTATAGCCAGTATCGGAAACAAAAACGTTTTCTTCAGAGGGCTTTACAATCTGTACAGCATAGCGAGAAAGTCACAAAGTTGGCAATTCTTACCTTCAGGCCTCCCTCTTAAGCCACTCCCCCAAAATGAACATTATAAACATAAACAACCAACATGGCTATTGTTCAACCCATCCTCATACAACGGTTCGTATGATATCTCTTAATTTGTCTGCCTTTTCCTACGAAAGCCAGCAACGCTTGTCAATTTATGCTCCATACATGCAAAAGGTCTCCTCAATATAAACTTCTGTCTTCAAAGGAAACTAATAAGTTAGGTTTAGGCAACAAAAGCTACCTCGTTGTTTGGGTTAAAATACCAACAGAAGTGTAGCTTCTACATTACAGAAGTTACTTGACAAATATATATCAAGGTTGACTTCTCCTTTCACATATTGAACGCACAGCGGAGCCCTTATTTCTGTCAGAGCATTTGATTTATGAATTTGCTGTCAGCATATAATGAGGAACTAATAATAAAATACTTTACCTACCCTCGCTTTAAGCACTTGTTCTGCAGCTCTGAACGCACAACGTTTGGTAGGAATGCACTTAAAGTTTATGATGACATCTTGTTTTTGTTCCCGTAGACTAGAGGTTTAAAACATGTGGCGTAGTGGAGAGCAAGGTAGTTCTCCAATCAGAGGGTCGGTGGTTCGATACCCGACTTCGGCAGTCGATGTGTCCTTGGGCAAGACACTTAACCCCAAGTTGCTCCTGAAGGCTTGCCATCGGTGTGGACTGGATGTGAATGAATGTTAGTTAGAGTCTGATGGTGGCACCTTGCATGGTAGCCTGTCATCAGTGTGTGAATGGGTGAATGATATGTAATATACTACTGATTGTAAGTCGCTTTGGATAAAAGCGTCTGCTAAATGACTGTAATGTAATGTAATGTAATGTAATTTATTGTAAAAAGCTGCTTTGGACAAAATTGTTTGCAAAATGTTGCTAAAATCATTTCCGAATGTGTGATCTTTGCATGTCAATTTTGTGATGCTTTTACAGTTTTTTTTTATTGTATTTCCAATGACGACAGAAGACACAACCTTGAAATCAGCTTTAGCTCAGCAGCAGTGAAGCTCAATTACTTTTCTGTTGTTATCTAAACTCCTCTCTATGCAGATTTTCTAGAAGAGTTCTTTAAAAAAGCCACCAAAGCACAATAAAAATCGTTTTTTAGTGGTCTTGGTGTTATTTCGTCAAAAGGTGAAATGCACACAGCAGAGCGGACTAACTGACCCATTCGTGTCAGAGGGTGAGTTCAAGTAAAAGCTGTTTTTTTTGTAACTTTGTGCGATGGAGCCGGAGGTTGTGTTTAATGTCCTGCAGCAATCAGCCGGTGACCGCGGGCCTCTGGAAAAAGCCAATCGCTGCAGTTAATGAAGCCTGTTGTTGTGCAGCTGTAATGGTCCCGACTTCACACAGACTCATTACTGTTGTCTGGAGCCACTCTCATTTGGTCTCGTTTGGGAAATGGGTTTTTTTGTCTTACTCATCAATTAACAGCGCTGAGAGCCTCTGGAGTTTAGAGGGAAGGAAACCGGGGAGTGTAAACTCGTTCATTTGAGACTTTTATTCTTTAGCTTTAGTTTCCCAAAGTCAGTGAAGCCTGCAGAGCCTCAATTTATTAATTTCTAATTGGTAATATCAGCCATTTGGTCCAAAATCACATGGTTATACTGAAGCAATTATTGAAAATAAGATGGAAAGCATATTATCATAAATGAGTTTCATCTCACAACGCCATTGTTGGAAATGATGTTAAAACAGTTAATCAAGTACTACTTATGTACAATTTTAAATAAATTACTTGAGTATTTATTTTATGCTGCCTTCTACTGTGACTTCACTACATCTCAGAGGTTAACATTGTACAATTTACTGCACTTTGAATATTTGGAACAAATAAATTATAATGCATTATTATAGATTAATATGAGACTTTATTTGATCCCTTGGTAAAATTTTACAAGCTACCAAATAGAATTTAAGTAATTAAAATGAGCTCTACCTTTACCAGAGGCAACCCTAAAGGGAAGCGTACATTAATCTATCAATTTATATAATCCAGTAATTTCACATTTATCATCCTGAGTTGGACCATTCTGATTAATGACTACTTTTACTTTTGTTTCTTTAAGTACATTTTGATGGTAATACTTTTGTATTTTTTTGCTTAAAGCTACTATGAGAAACTTTAATTTTGTGTTGATTTTGGCGGTCCCTGTGGACAAAGGCGGTAGTGTTTCCGAGGACCAGAGTCCCTTTAGAAAACCTCTCTTTAAACTACAGACTGTTCATAACCAGTTTAAAGTTCCTCACAGTAACTTTAAGTAAAATGTTGAATCCAAGACTTTTACTTGCAACAGAGTATTTCTCTGATCTGATCTGAGTACTGTTTCCGCCACTGCAGGACGTGGTTAGCCTAGCCTTAGCATAAAGACTGGAAGGAGGTTGAAAAAACTAGCATGTCTCTGTCCTAAGTAAAAACAAAAAAAAGGTGAATTTCTTTCTGGAACTATTTCCTGTTTAACAACAGTGACTGTGTTCAGCTTCCTGAGGTCTTGTCATCACAGAGATGTTTGGTGTCATCGAGCAGACAGAGACAAACACAACGTAACAACAGAAGAAGTCTTCAACGCATTTATTCACATTACAGTCACGTCATCGGCGGCCCACGGAGACGGTAACGGAAAGTGTGTGAGGAGCGTCTTAATACTGCAGCTGTGGACACACACACACACACACACACACACACACACACACACACACACACACACACACACACACACACACACACACACACACACACACACACACACACACACACACACACACACTATTTCAGATTCTTAGAGTCTAATTTCAGTTCAGTTTTATGAATCTTAAAGGGTAATCTTTTAGTTTTTCATATGAGTTTTATTATATTTTTGTAGTTTTGTAGCCATCAGTTATTGATAATAAGATTGTATCGAATACAACCAGTACCATATGTATATATATTGTTTGAATATACTGCAAAATATATCCACAATATAACACAACAGCATTACACCTGTGGCATTGTAACAGTTTGTTTTGTACAACACAAAGGTAAAGAGGAAAATATTCTTAAATGTTATTAGAAGGAAAGATTTTTATAACTCATTTATATATATAAAAAATAATATAAAAATATAAAAAAATACATATATATATGTCCTATTCATATGTATGAAAACAGTCACATTTTAATATATACAACTGCTGCCATTGTTGTATATATTTAGGTATAAATAACATTTCATAATTATTATTTCCCCCATTAGACAGAGTTTCTTAGTTGAGTCAGAGTAGAGACATTAGAAATGAGAGCAGGCTTCAGTAACACCAGCAGAGGTTTTGTTCATCTACAAAGGAGGAGAAGCGACTCCGTCCTTATTGATATTCACCCGACATTGAAGCCACACTCCATAAGCCATTTATGGACATAAAATGTCCCATTTAACCTGCGGCTCATTAAAAGTTCATGTGTTCCCTTCACAGCGCTGCAGGAATGAGCTTTAAATATTCATGACACAATCACCTCCACGAGGAAAAAACAGACTCTGTCCTTGTTTGGCTTCAGTTTTTCTCCTCCTCGTCCTCCTCGTCCTCCTGATTTGTTTCTCATTTCAATCCTGTCTGTCTGTCTGTCTGTCTGTCTGTCTGTCTGTCTGTCTGTCTGTCTGTCTGTCTGTCTGTCTGTCTGTCTGTGTCTGTGTCTGTCTGTCTGTCTGTCTGTCTGTCTGTCTGTCTGTTTGTCTGCCTGCCTGTCTGTCTGTCTGTCTGTCTGTCTGTCTGCCTGCCTGTCTGTCTGTCTGTCTGTCTGTCTGTCTGTCTGTCTGTCTGTCTGTCTGTCTGTCTGTCTGTCTGTCTGTCCTGTCTGTCTGTCTGTCTGTCTGTCTGTCTGGGTCACAGCAGAGGACAGAAAGTTGTGTTCGGAACCAGTTAGTTGCTTATTCAAACTGTGAATTACTGTGAAAAACACACAGGTTCCTGATGGTCCAGTTTTAGTTTGCAGGTTTATCAAACCCCAAAACAAATCACAGAGGTCTCTAATAGTCCTTTAAATGAAAGGAACCAAATTCATCATCTGCCCATGCCCTTTAAACTGACTACACTATCAGCAGAACAACATCATTTGTCTGTGTCTTTCCAGCGCTGTGATTAAAGTTTGGTTCGCTTTCAGCCCCCAAAAACAACTTGTTTAGGTTCTACTTATTCCTGTTTATTTCGTTATTTCTTTAAGCATGTTACTGTCTCAGTTATGATTTTATTGTCATACTATTATACCCGCTTTGCATCTTCTATAGTAGACCTTTAACACGCTAATAATATTCCGATTAAAATATTATAGGAGTTAAGGTTGTGTGATTATACTTGAAGTGCTTTCATGTATTATTTTGTAGCCTCTAGTATCACTATATGATATATTATAGGATGCCTACAGAGAGGAATCAGCACCAGACAGGCAGGTTTGCATGCAGAGCTGAGGAGTGTGAGCTCTTAGTTCAGGTTTTAGGAGCTTTATCCGAGTCAGGATGCTCTTACTTATTATGCAGCAGGATAAAGACACACATTCTGATTTTCTACAATTATTAAAATATACCAGGTGATATTTCGTTTAGAAAATTGTGTGGGTTTTTGACCAAAAACTATGAAATTGTACATCATTTTCAACCATTATGATAATGCCCAAAAAGCTTAAAGAGAAAACTTGTTATAATTGTAATAATTATTTTTAATTTCACATATCACAGCTTCTTCTTCGGAACTTTTAATTCTTCTGGAAATGTTTTCACTGTGAAATCACATTCACATATAGCTGACACTTTCAACAAAATGTGTTGTTTAACATGTTGACATATTTCGATATTCATATCATTAAATCATCAACAATATTTAAAGCCTGTAATGATTGAAAACACTAATTTAAAGAGACAACATTGCCGTGTTTGCGTTTAGCATCATTTTTGCTAATGCATAACATTTGCAACATATTGCAGAGAAGAATCAATGATTATCACTTTCCATTTATTGTATAAAATGTTGCCATATACAGTATTTTTCATATATTTCTTAATTGTATTAGAGAAATAGGACAAAATATGAGAAGAGTCTGTAAAAAATATTGCATGTTTGTTGATTTTAACACCATAAAACAGTCGTCAGGAAGAAAATAGAAGTTGCTTGTAACAATACATTTAAAGAACCCTATCTGCAGGGGGCGCTGTGGCTCCAGGCAGCAGACCGCCGTCCCAGCATCCTCTCTGTCTGTCTGTAAAACTAAAAGTCTCTGACATCACAGCCTCTTAGGAAAAACACTGTTTACACTGAGAGGAAGTGACCTCTGAATCTCAATCAACATTTAACAGGCCCTTCTCAGTTTTTTTTTACATCGACTTGACGTCTCAGGTGTTAAACTGCAGCTCTCGTTCAAAATAATTAAGAAGTGTTTAACAGAGAGTCAGATTAAATGTCCCAGCTGTGATACTGACTGTGGCTGTGTGCTGTATTTATACTGAGAACAAAAATAATTAAGCTCACTTAAAGGTTGAGAGCAATTTCGCAATACGCTTTTTATTACTTTACTATTTAATTTGATATTGGGCATTGGTGTTAGTATAAGTTCTTATACACATAATACTTATTACTGTATTGTTTATGAGAACGTTTTAGAGTTGTTGGTATGTAAATACTCTTTTTTTCTAACTTTTTTTGCATGTGTATATTTTGAATTTTCACCTCACGGTTAACCTCTTGGCACTGTAATTTGTGTACCTAATTATCATTAAAATGATTTATTCCCTCCCGACGACTTCGGTTCACGTTTGACGGTTGCAGGATTTTCCCGCCTTGGCGACACAGAGGGTCTCTTTCTGCGTCGTGTGCAGATGACAGTGTGGTTGAGATGTGTAACACGCTCTCTGCTGCATCCTGTACCGTCAAACCACAGAGGACTCAGTTGACTTACACAACAACAACAACACCAACACGACATGCACCAGCTCTGCTTCAACCTCCTCGATGACACGAAAGAGGAAGTTTAACATGAATAATAAAGCCTCAGCGGGTCCAAAGCTGTGACTGTTTACTGTCAACAACAAACCCTCCTAGACAATAGGATATTAAACATGATCAACATGTTGTCTAGTGACATTTAGTTAACTATGAATGAGAATAAAAAAACACCTTTATGTCAACAACCATGCTTTTGTTTTCTAGAGGTGTAATGTTTATTAAAGTGTTGGACAGAACAAACAACATCCTGATGGTTTGAACCAGTAGCAGTAACTAGAAGCAGAAGTCATCAGAGTAAAAGGCCATGAGGTTGTTATGATTTAAATGGTTCATCCTCTGAGGAGCAGGAATGGGTTCAGGGACTTTAATAGAAATCCTGTACTGTTCAGGATCAAGGGGCAACCTCCGGGTCTAAAAAAAGTGAAGCCCATGATGAACAATGCCTTAAACTTGCATTCTCTCTAATGTCCATCAGGGGGCGACTCCTCTGGTTGTATAGAAGTCTATGAGAAAATGACTCTACTTCTCTCTTGATTTATTCCCTCAGTAAACATTGTAAACATGAGTTTATGGTCTCAATCTCTAGTTTCAAGTCTTCTTCAATACAGCATGATGTTCATTTAGTAAATTATGCTCCATTTAGAGTCAAACAGACCATAAAGCAGGGTATGCTTTAGGGCGGGGCTTACTGTAATTGACAGGTTGCTACTGCAGCTTATATCTGACCCTTTTACATTGTGTTTTCACTTCATGAAAGTTAATTATAACATGTTTTGTTGCCTAAAAATATCTAAGCCAAGATCTAAAATCTTAGCTCCAGCCTGTGGTTGCGAAAAGAACATAATGGCGACGGACAAAAACCAAGATGGCGACAGTCAAAATGTCAAACTGAAGGCTTCAAAACCGTATTCACCGACACATGGGTGACGTCGCGTTGACTACGTCCACTTCCTTTATACAGTTTATGATCTTGACTCCAGCTCCCATCATGTTAAACTGCTCCTTTAAGACTCCTCTGTGTATTTACAGGATTATTTCTGGATTCAGAGCACTTTATCAACCTGAGGAAAGCATGCAGACGTATAATAACAATGTATTTAACCTCACTTATCCTCTCCTGAGGTCGTGTGGGGAAATTCTCAGATGATGAAAGCCTTTGTCCTCTTTTCCTCTCTCTCTCTCTCTCTCTCTCCCCGTTTCCTGTTTACAAGGCCGAGAGCTGACTGCGCCCAGCAAGAGGGAAACTGTGATGATGCAATCTGACCTCCATGACTCGCTCTCTCTCTCTCTTTGTGACATGCTAACTCGCTCATTCACTCTCTCAGTTTTCTTTCACACACCCCTCCTTCCTGTTTATGTTCTGAATTCAACAACAGCATCAAGAGATAGATATAAAAAACACAAACAGGGATATTAATGTTTTATGTTTCCCTCTTTTATTGTTGATGTCAGCTTTGTTGTTTGACTCTGAGGTCTCGGCCTCTGAATCCCAAAAAAAACACACACACACACACACACATGCACACACACCACACAGAAAGTGGAAGTGATGCTGTGTGGCCGGATGTATTTGTCTTCTGCTGCTGCTGCTGGTCATAAATCTAATGTGGTTCGTGAGGAATCTGGGAGCGTCATCCAAAACCTCCATCATCCAGCATGTCTGCTGTAGAGAGGCATCACCTCCTTAATAAACTACATGTGTCATCACATTTGTCATCATCACTTCTTGCTACATCACAGCTGCCTTAGAGGCACAACTGAGGAAAGGAAATTCCCAGAAAAAGCACTAACCAGGCAGCAGTTAGATGTGGTTCCTTTTTTTCCCTACATCTATGTATCTAATCTATGTAATCATCAATTTCTTAAAGTGGTGTTTTATGGCAAACAACATTTTGTTAGTGTTTTTAATGGAGATGTTGTAATTTTGAAGGCCAACTAGGAAGTCACTGGGATCTTTCCATTAGACTTTGAATAATTGCAGAAAAAATAAGCTTTTGATGCATAAAAGTTTTGTTTAGCAAGATAATCGTCACATATGAACACCACTTTTATAAATGTAATCGCTAGAGGTAAAAGGTTATAATAAAAACCACACCACGGTCACATGACTTCACGTCATCACCACGATGCTAGAGGAGGACTAGTCGGCCGTTTTGTAGTCTCATTTAGCCACATGTTAGCAACAACCTTTTTAAAAAGACGTTAAAGCTTCAAAATTCACGAGAGAGGATTAACTGACGTATTTAATGTCATAAAACTAAACGTTAAAATCCCCTCAGCTTGTGTTAACCATATACTTTATTTCATCTAACCAAAAAAGACGAGGGAACCGGAAGTGTACAAAAAATGCTGACTCATTTATGTGTTTTGGACTCATTCCTCTCAGCCCTCTACTGCTGCATAAGCCCCGAATGTTTTGTCACAAAACATAATTTCATCCTCACATTCCAGCAGGTTCACTTGGTTCAAACTCAAACCCTCTGGAGCCAACACAGACAAAGAACCGCCTGGATAAAGTTCTATGTTTTTGGCAATTCTGAAGCTCATTCTTTCAGCCAGTATCAAATGTTATATGTCATTTAATTCAGGGGAAACCTACTCTTTCTTTCTGGTGCAGTGAAAAGTCACCATCATGCATTAGTTTTGTGCAAGCATACTATATTTGGCATAAAAAGAATTGCCAAGTAAAGAAAAAGTCAACCAAGGAATTTTGTTATTTCAATGTGAAACGTTGTATTTGGGTGTTTTGGTTCTCTGTTGGAAGTTTGGTGCAAATGTACTTTTTCCTCAGTGAGTTACAGACATTTGGATTTTACCCTTGGCCAGCCAAAATTGCCAAATCAGGTTAGGGGCCTATTTCTGGAGCCCATTCATCTTCAACTTGACCTTCATTTTGATCCCAACTACACACCTGTAAAGTTTCGTGAATGCATCTTGCACGGTTGTGAATATGAGGGTCACAAAATCTGTCCACAGACATAAACACCTGGTAAAGCACTCTAAACCGCTTTTGTAGTAGTTCCCATGTCTCCAGGTCCACATTTTGCCATGCAATCTCACGGTTCAGACACAATTTAAAGCTGCTCTTCATCATAAACGGTTCCAAAGTCACGTAATGTTTAATAGAAACATGTTTGAAACTCCCAAGCACCAGAGTTTGTATTCGAAAAAAAAAAAACTCTCTTTATTTATTTACTGTAATCTATTACTTATTATTCAGATTTATTTCATCCGGATCAACTGGAGATTTACCAGCTCTCTCAAACGCGTCACGCCAATCAGCCGCTGTGACGGCGTGTTTGTTTTTCAAAAAAAGCAGAGCGAAGACGAGAAGAGGCTTCATCTGAAAGACTTTCTCCGTTTGATGTCTTTATCTGAGACGTCACGCTGAGCTTTGAAGTTCTCCCTCCGACTGCAGCCATGTTTGCTTTAGAAAACGAGGCCAGCTGAACCTCTTCACCCCGCTGCAACGGACCTCTTCTTCTCCACGTTTATTCACATTTTCTGTTGTCTACAAAAGAAGCTTTGTCTCGCATCCTGCAGCTCAATGTTACAATGTACAAACTATGGCCTCTATAATGATGGTATAGTAGAATCTACACGTACTGAACATTAAAAGCTGCATGAAGGAGGATTTATTGCAGGTCTGTTGCATTTAGCTAGGTGTTCCTAATAAAATACTTTATTTCATCATTCAATCATTATTTGGTGGTTGTGAAGGGAAATGTACACTAAATATACCGATGTCAATATTTTAAATATTGCAGAAGACAAACTGAACATGGCTAAATATCCACTTTTATTTGGACCATGTCTTCACCAGGAATATAGAAAATGTGCTTTAAGATTCCCAAAGGTGAAGGATAGTTGGGCCTACCTAATATTCTTTACTAAGACTGAGCTGTAAATGGATCAAAGCCAGTGTCTTATTGTATCTTCATACGTTTCTTATGATCTTACAAAAAACGTATTCTTTATTTTTCCTATGAATTTTCATATGAATCAACATGTGTCAAATTTCTTCTAGTTACATTCATACAGTCTTTTCAAATTCAACTTCCGTCTTCACAGGTAACAAGTTGGTTAAGTTAAGACAACACATTCTGACCCCAATGCATCAAATACTATAAATTTGTCAGCCTTACTAAGCTTCAAACTATGAGGCTCTACGTACCCTTTGGGTGTCAGTTTTGGACGTGGCAGGGACGGTATAGAGTCTTTTCAAAATAAATGCCCGTCTTCACAGGAAGTTCAGATTTAGGCAACAAAAAAAACACCTAGTTAGGTTCAGGAAAAGAGCCTAAATAAGGACTCTAGCTGAGTTTCAATTGGTATTGCTTAGTGCTGAGGATATGGTAAAAAAAAAAAAAACGGACCATGTGACCATGAAATTCGTGACCATGTGAACAAAACCAATTTGTGACTGTTTCACGACCTGCCATGACACTGCGCTGGAACAGCTGTCTCCTGGATGAAAGTCCTGTGTTTGTTTGAACTATCTCTCACTTTATACTTTGTCCGTTGCTTTGAGAATGTAATAAGGACACGGTGTGTTTACATTGGACATCGCTAAAAGGCTCCTCAATGTGTCGGTGTCACACGACAAGGAGCACTGATGAAGCTGAAAGTGAGAACGGGTCGGTTTCAGTCTGAATTAAATGTTGGTTTTTTTTGTTGCATTTAAAGTTTGGACTCATGAAATCACAGTGGAAACATGAACCAAGACGAGCAAACACACAGGTGACATACAGAGAAGGCAGAAACGTCAAGAACCAAGAGAGCAGCAGGAAACTGAGGTCTACATATACTGAGGGGGATAATTAGCAAATGGGAAACAGGTGAGACAGACAGGTGAGTGATCAGGGAGGAGATCTCCAAACTCACTGAGGAAGACAGGCGAGGACAAACGAGGACAGAGAATGATCTGATGTCCAGATGTTTAAACTGCAGCATGAGGTCACCAGCTCTCACTGATACTGTTTCTTATTAGCTGTTTTGGGGATAAATTCTCACCCGATGGTCCTTGAATGCATCGTTACAACAGTTTCTGATGTTGGATCCTCTGGAACTGATGTAACCAACTCACTGACCTCCTCCTCCACCTTGGCAGATTTACTCCTCAACCATGCTGGATCTCCTCCTCCACCATGCTGGATCTCCTCCTCCACCATGCTGGACCGCCTCCTCCACCTTGGCAGATTTACTCCTCAACCATGCTGGATCTCCTCCTCCACCATGCTGGACCGCCTCCTCCACCTTGGCAGATTTACTCCTCAACCATGCTGGATCTCCTCCTCCACCCTGCTGTTCGACCCCCTCCTCCATCCTGACAGATCTCCTCCTTAACCATGCAAGACCTCCTCCTTCAAATGTCTGTACCTCCTCCTCCGCACTGGCAGATTTACTCCTCAACCATGCTGGATCTCCTCCTCCACCCTGCTGCTCAACATCCTCCTACACCCTTCTGTTCGACGACCTCCAACACCCTGCTGCTGGACCTCCTCCTCCACCCTGCAGGATCTCCTTCTCCACAATGCTGGACCTCATCCTCCACATTGTTGCTCAACCTCATCCTCCACCTTGCTGTACCTCCTCCGCCAAATTTCTGGATCTCCTCTTCCACCCTGCCAGATCTCCTCCTCCACCCTGCCAGATCTCCTCCACCCTGCCAGATCTCCTCCTGTGTTTGTCCCCACAGTTTGTTGTGTTGTTGGGTGGGACCTCAGACTTAAGTTTGATTTATCAGGAGCGATGATTAACCACAGTTTCATTATTTTGTTATTTGGACTGTAAGAACAAAGTCACAGGAACATCTGAAGGAACAAATCCCGTCTTTAATAATATAACGTTCTGTTCCTCTTTTATTTTATTGTCTTGTTGTGTTGAGTTGCATTATATTGTTCAGATGTTCCTGTTTTTTTTTCAAAGTAAAACAATCTGGTTAAAATGCACAATGGAGTATTACAATATGAACCACTGTGAGAATATTCAAAATATATTTTTTTAATTTGTATATTTAATATCTGAACACTATAAAGAATACTAATGTGCACATTAGTTTGATGAAGGACTAAACATGATATTTGGTCTAAATATGAGATCAAATAACCTAAAGTTACTCCAGGAGTCCATCTAATCTCAAAACAATATGGTCCAACAGAAAACTCCTCTCACACATGGAAGCCACATGCATCCTGGTTTACATGGCAACGTGCTGCCCCGTGTCAAATATGGGTTGCCAGGTAACAGACGGGAATGAGAGCGTGGGTGCGTGAAGGTCGTCTGATGAGAGGAGGAGGAGAAGGAGTCATGAGGCTGCAGGAGGAAGAAAGGTGACATGACAGCTGGGGAAACTGTTTCAGCCTGAATAATAATAGTGAAATAATACAAAAGGTTTGGAAATTACAATTTTGTATGGGTGCTTTATTTTATTGTTAATGTCAACAAATTCAATGAAGTGCGTCTCACAATACTGTCCGACTTCCTGTCTGGCTCTCAGCTACAAGACCATTGGTTACTACTGAAGACAAAAATCTTGAAAAACATAAATATAAACTTTCATTTCTTTTTCTTACAATTTCTCGCCATCATTTTATATCAAACAAACAGGAGGAAATATTGCATTTGTTGGGGACTATTTTCAGCGGCAGATTAATCCACATTTGGTGCTCTAGTGCATTCATTCCCAAAGTCTGGCTCAGAGCCTACAGTTGGGTTTATTTGGATCACCAAATAAAATTGCTAATTTTTTTCCATAAACTTTTATTTTTAACGTTTATTACTTCAATATCTTAAAGGTAGCGTATATTCTTTTATTTTTACTGATGAGAGGAAAAAAAACTGTGCATTAACTCGTCTGAAATGTATATATTTGGTCTCATTTATAAAGTATTTAACATGTGTTTTTGTTTTCAATAAGACATGTATCAAACGTTTATCTCTTCTTAAAGTCTCGTTCACCTTTTCAAGATAACAAGAGGTGATGTGAAAATGGCATCAGAAATGGAATGGAATGTTCATTTACACACAAACATATCCTGAAAGCTTAATTATTGACATTTTCATTATTTAGAAATGAAGAAACTTGCTGGAAACCCTCAAAACACTGTTTAATTATTTTATATGTATATAGCATTTTGAAAAAAAACATGTTTCCAAATGGGTGTGTGTGTCAGGATATGGCGGCATTATTTAAAAAATGAAATATTGATAAAATGTTAATGATACACACATTATAATATTGTGTGAATAATCAAACACTTTCTAAATCATGCTTTTGTACAGACTCTCTTCAACTTCCTGCACTTGTATTTTTGTGTGAGTCATTTTGACAAAACAGGAACAAAACTATACAAAGTTAAAAATAAAGTTGACGTATAAATCATTATTTTCTATCTATCATTAATATCATTAACCATCATTTATTTTGGCCACAATAAGAAATGTGAATATCTGATCATGTGGCAGCACTAATCTGGTGTAAGGAAACTGAAATGTCAGCTTGTTGCAGTATTTATAGATATAATTCAGGTTGTAGCCTGTAGGAAACATTTAGCTGCGGTTTCCATGTAGATTTATCGCAGATTGAAAGAAAAACTTTATAGAACCAGTCGTTTGTGAACCTGAGCTCTGAGAGGAGTCCTGGTTCTGCTGGTTTGAGGGGTTTCACTGAGAGGAACCAGTTCAGTGTTAGACAAACACTGCAGGTCATTAGATCCGACCACACCTGATTAGTTTCGGTGTCACAGTGTTCACATAACGTCATCCATAACATACATAACATCCTGTTCCACGGAAACATTGTGAAGTGTGAAATGGTAATTACATGCAGAAGGAGGGGTCCATTCTAAAGTGACACGTGGATGAAGAGCTAAATAAACAAGCAGTGGTGGAAAAAGTATTAAGACCCTTTAATTCAGAAAAAATCTCAACTCTAAGTAAGTGTCCTGCAATAAAAACCTTATTTGAGTAAAATAATGTAAGTATTATCAGTAAAATGTACTTAAAGTATCAAAGTAAAGTTATTTATTATGCAGTAAAAATGTTCCCTGTCAGTTTTTTACTATTCTATCTGAGGTTTCTAGATTATTTTACTGCTGCATTTTAACTCCTTTATATGCTGTTGGATAGTTTAATCTACATACATCATATTCTATTAGATCATCACATGCTTGTTGCTTTGCTGTCCTTTGAGAACCTGGTATCTCTAAAAAAACAGACTGTTTTCAGTTTTGTTACGATGCTGATCCAAGAAGATTGTTAAATATTTTATTTAGCTTTAGAAGTGGGAGGATCTTCTCAACACATAAATTAACATTTGATCCTTCAGTTCATCACAAACATTCAACATCAACACATCTGGAGATACGAGTTTTTTACTGGACAGGAAGGAGATGAAAAACTGTAATATATAAAGTAACTAAAGCTGTCAGACAAACGTAGTGGAGTAAAAAGTACAATATTTACGTCTGAGATGTAGTAGAGTAGACGTATAAAGGTGCATAAAATGGAAATAGTGAAGTAAAGTACCTCAAATTTCTGCTGAAGAAATTCAATACATTTGTAAATGTACTTTGTTACATTTCTCTGATAAAGATTGACATTCATTCTAACTTTTCTCTTTCAGATCTGGGGCGACTGTGACTCAGTGGTTGTCCTTCAATCGGAGGATTGCCAGTTCGATTCCCAGGTTCCATTAGTGTCAAAGTGTCCTTGGGAAAAAACACTTAACCCTAAAGTTATTTAATGGGTATGAATAGCTGGTTAGAGTCCTGATCAAGGTGGCAGGTAGCCCCTTCCATCGGTGTACGAATGGGTGTGAATGTAGTGTTAAAGTACTTTGAGTGGTTGAAAGACTAAAAAAGCACAATTACCATTTACAGAAAAAGCAACTAATACCTTCCACAGTTTGTTTCTGTTAGAGCTTAAACATACCAAGACGTCCTGAAGACTCAATGTCTGAAAGTGGAAAACATTTGACCCCTGAGGTCAAACTGCTTTCACACAACAAGCAGCGATTTCACAAGTCTGTTTTCTTTACAGTTGCCTGCAGACAGGCCTCTCTGACAGACGACGCCCACGGTGATCTCACCGTTTACACTCTGCAGCATGTGTGACGGACAGATTGGGTCTTTGTGTCGAAGAGGAGATGCTGAGTCATCGCCGCTTCAGCCACATTTCCCTGTTGTTGGCAAACAAAAAACCCAACCTGCTCAGGCTGATGTCGCAACACTAGAATACTTCCTGTCAGCAGCTTTTCACACAGAGGCATGTATGGCATGCAAATAATGTTCAGAGGCAGAAACCTCAACTTGTACTCTCTGTGACCTTCATAAGTAGGTAACATGAGAGGTTTTCTGAAGGGGCTCTGGTGCTGGGAAACACTACCACAAAAGTATTACCGTAAAATTGTACTTACCAAAAGTAAAAGTACTCATTAATCAAAATGGTCCATTTCAGGATTATAATTATTTATAGATGAATGTACATATCAATTTAATGTTTCCACTGGTAAATGCAAAGCTAATTTTAATTACTTTATATACTGCTTGGTAGCTTGTGAATTTCACCATGGGATCAAAAAAGTTTCTTCCTAAGGTATAATAATGCATCATAATGCATTTTTTGATTATATTTTATGTAACAAACACTTATTCTATGTAAGAAGTATACTTATTGTACATCAAAAACACTTATTTTACCCAAACCACTATGAAAAGAAAACTGGGACGACATCCCTGAGTCCAAAACTGAAAAACCTAGAGTGTCATAGTTTAAGTTTAAATGTAGAGGCTGTGTTTGACAAGTTGGGAGTGAGAATGTAATTTCATGTTGCCAGGGTGACGATATGCTTTTTTTTCTTTTCATGTTTGTAATAATTGTAATATTTCTGTAACAATTTTTAGGTTTGGAAAAAATCCACTAACCATCAAGTCATATAAAAACAAAAATGTTAAAATGAAAAGTTGTTGTTGAATTAACCGCAACAAATTTAGACCATTCTCTTGCCCCCCCCCAAAAAAAGGAGAGATAAAAAGAAAAAGAAGAATTTGCAAGTTCTCCACCTACTAACAATACTGGTTTATTGTGCTGAGGTCGAGCTACATTTAGTGACATTTAGGTTTCTCTTTCTTCCTGTGGCTCTGTGGGTGAACCCAAACAGAAACATGCTAGATATTAGGAATGCTGCTGCCATTACCTCTGAGCAAGATACTGAAGTCACGAGCAACATGTGACTCTGCTGGTAAACTCACCTGTCGAACCAAACCACACCTGTCTGTCCTTTTTCCTCCGTCTACCCTTTAATTTGTTCCCAAAAAGTAATGCTCTTCTATTAGCATTCAGGTGTGAGCATGTCACACACACACACACACACACACACACACACACACACACACACACACACACACACACACACACACACACACACACACACACACACACACACACACTCACACACAGGACACTCTGGTCATTGTGCTTCTCGCTCAGGCGGCTTTAAGAAGAGCAGCGATCTGATTCCGGGCACGTCGACTAGCGTGGCAGATGAATGGACGGCCTTGTTGGAGAGAGCCGCAGGAGAGGGATAATGGAGTCATTTGATGTGTGTGTGTGTGTGTGTGTGTGTGTGTGTGTGTGTGTGTGTGTGTGTGTGTATGTGTGTGTGTGTGCATATGAAACTCGTAGGATAAAATAGTAAAATGTGCGTTGGCCTTTTCTTATGAGTGACGACTCAGAAAGGAGGATGTGGAAGCTGCGTGTCCTCTATCTTCCCAAACATGGACTGTTGGTACACCAAGGACGGACGTGTGTGTGTGTGTGTGTGTGTGTGTGTGTGTGTGTGTGTGTGTGTGTGTGTGTGTGTGTGTGTGTGTGTGTGTGTGTGTGAACAGTATCTTTGTGTGGACGGGTGTGGCTTGCATGTAATGACAAGTTTTAGTGTGTGTTTATAGTGAGCATGCCACTATGTTTGTGTGTTGTTTTTCTTGTATCTCTGAGAGTTATTGGTTGGAGAATTTCAAGAGGGTTATTGCACAACAACAAAAAAATCCAAGTGCAGAGGAGAAAAAATCTGTGAGCAGACATTTTTCACAAGCACACAGAAGCAGGCTGAGAGTGAGGAGAAGGGCTGAAGCTAGACCGCCCAAAAAACTGTGCAAGCGAATATATAACAGTTCGAGCAGAAGCAAAGCAAATCTGAGTGCAAGCAGCGGCTATTTAGTTGGACACAAACATTATAAAGCATCATGTTTCTCTGTAACTGCTGGATGTGAGAGTAGCAGCTGTTTTCTTTTATAAGGTTATAATATTCATGTTAATGTTGTGTTTACTGCTTGGCTTGCTGCTGTCAAGTGACCAAAAATCAATAAATACCATTTTGTGCCACCACAGAATGTTTATTTCCTAGCATGGATTTGTATTATTGTTTGCCTCAGAGCATGTTAGAGTAGTATTGAATAGAAGACAACTTTATTGTGAGTGGAAAATTGTCTTTGACCCATCTGGCATTCATTAAAACATCAAAACACACACACACACACACACACACACACACACACACACACACACACACACACACACACACACACACACACGCACACACCACATAATAACAATGCTGACAGTGTAAGCATTCCAAATAATAAATTGCAAAACATAAACTTTAGGAGAAGCAGCTGATGAAAAAAGATGAAAACTGAGTTTGTAAATGCCAAAATGTGTTTGTCGAGGCTTTCAGTCTGAGCAACACCCCTCCTTCATTACTAAATTTTAATTTATTTTGTCTTCGCTGTAGTCTCCAATTTTTATGATTTTTTTGTGACTTATTTACCTGTTTTCAGTGTGAGAACGCTCAGTTTTTTTGACCCTCTGTGTGCAGTGAGATAAAGCTCCTCCGTGTTGCTTCAAGGCTTTAGGACTCCCATTTATAAACAAGTTTAATGAAAGTCAGACATCGTCAGTGAGTGATACATCTCTGTGTGTGCGTGTGTGTGTGTGGAGTGTGTGTGTGTGTGTGTTGTGTTGGAGATTAAGATGAGACGTGTAGAAAGGACAGCTCTTTGGCTTGCACAGCCACGCTCTCATTGGAATGCAAGTACATATCTCGCTCTGCAGCTCGCCTCGCATTAAACACACACACATTCACACACACACACACACACACACACACACACACACACACACACACACACACACACACACACACACACACACACACACACACACACACACACACACACACACATTCATGCACGTCCTCCCTCCTCTGGGAGGGTGACAGAAATAGCTCTGCGGCTACAAGTTGTTCTCAGGCCTCTCAGGAACATCTCCCCCCTCTCTCCCCCCTTCCTTCTCTCTCTCTCTCTCTCTCTCTTTCTCAGCGTTGATGATGTAACGTCCTCGCCATCAGCCCGTCAGCTCGGTTGTTGCTCTTTGTTAAGCAGGAAAGGAAAACGCAGCTTTCCAGAGGAACAAAAATATTCAAAATGTGGAGGAAGTATTCAGATCCTTTACTTTGGTAAAAGTACTACACTGTAAAAATACTCTCAGAAAAAGTCTTGATTGTTCAGCTTTTGCCATGTCAACAGCCATTTTGCGGCAATAGATATAATCTAAATTTTGAATTTAGCAACATTAAGTTAAGTGTGTATGATTAGGAAAATGTACTTAAAGTATTAAAAGTATATAAATGTCCTCTGTATGACTTTAAATACTATATATTTTGTCATTAGATCCTATTACTCATGCATTCATGTTAAAGAAGGATTTTATTGTTGTTGTTGTTTGAGCTCATTCTGAACTTTTGATGACTGATTATTTTCATTATGGATTAATCTGCTGATTATTTTTACCAATAATCGCTTGATTGTTTAGTTTGTAAAATTTGTAAAAACAGTAGAAATACCGTCACATTACAAAGAGCCCAAAGTGATACCTTCACAATGTTTTTTATGTCCAAACCTCAACATTATTACTAAAACATTAACATTATTAACAATTTTAGAAGGAAAACTAACAAATCTTAACATTTGTAAAGCTGGAAACATGAAATTATGTTACGTGAAAAACAACTTAAACCCTCAAAATTGTTGCTGATTAATGGACTAATTGTTTCAGCTGTACTTGTACAAACAGTTGGGTAGTTTAATTTATAACAAAACATCATATTCTATAAACTCTTCATGTACTTTCTCCGCACAAATCGCTCTGAAATGTAGTGGAGAAGAAGCAGAAATTTGCATGATGAGTTTGTACTAAAATAAAGTACTTGAGTAAATGTACTTACAACATTCATCACTATATAAAGGTAAACAGTACCAGTTCCAAGCCACATTACTCTGTGCATGTTGGTTGTGTTGTGATTTCCTTTATATCCCGATTTAGAAAACACAAAGCTTTAATCTTTCTCACATTTCTTTTTTTAATTTATTCTCTCTGTCGTTCACAGTGTTGTCCCCTCTGGCTGCTGCTGGTTTCCATTACTGCTCAGTGTGTGTGTATGTATATATACAGTACGGTAAGCTGCCCACCCACATAAACCCACGCAAAACACCTCCACACACACATTCACGCATACTTCAAAACAAACACACTGCTCATAGTGCCTGCAGGAAGGACTTATCAGATACAAACTGTTGTGGTTTTGTGTTCAGGTGTGAAAGCTTTCCACCTTTCATTGAGGTTAGGGTTAGGGTTAGCTGATAACAAGACAGCATAATTATACACAGTAAAACAACTTGAGAATGCAAATTATTTGATTGATTGATGTCTTTATTTTCCTGTCATGCTCATAACGAGCCCAACCCTCGTGGGTTCATTAGACGATAAAGATACAGCTGCAGTGGAAACACATTCCATTAAGTTCATTCAATTACAAAATGACAGGTTACTTCACCGCTCGGTCTTTAAACAAAACGTTCTGCATTCTCTTCCAGGCTTTGCAAATAAAATCTGCTACAACAAAAAAGGTTTCTTTCCTGAAGCACAACTCAAGTTTTTTCAAAGGAAATCAACATAAATGGAAGTCATTTTACTTAAAATGACTTCCCTTATGCCCTCGTAGATAGGGTTGTAAAACAAAAGAAGTGCACCTCATTCTCAATTTCACCGAGCTCACACATATTCTGTCCTTCTCTGGAGTTAACATACTGGTCTCTATGGTTACTGATAATGTTTCTGAACTGTGCACATAGGGGACCTTTGTCTTATACTTCACATAAAGTTCTGCACGATAGTTATTCTTTTAGAGACAATGCATACATAACTTTAGTTTACACCATATATCAACAAACTGTTTTTCTCTATGCGTGAGAAATAGTTTGGTCCTAATCTCCTGAAAATCACAGAGTAACCTGTTCTGGAAATATGCGACTGCATCACACTCATAAAAACACAAAAGAACTCACATCCAACTGTCACAGAGCAACATGATGAATGTCCTAAATTCGCTCTCTTTTATCTCTGCTTTTGGTCTCCACCCGCCCCTGAAGGAACATATCTGCTTCTTCAGCTGCTAGATGCACTTTTTATTCTCATATGTTTGGTTTTGAAACCCTGTATGGGTTTACAAGGTTTTCCTCTTTGGTCATGATTTCACAGGAATAAATCTGAGCATGTGTTTGACTTTAAAACAAAACAACAACAGCAGAAGTCACTCTGTTCTACTCTGGAAATGGTTTTTCCATCTGGGGTTTGGACATAAAACTTGTTCTTAAAGTTAAATGATGGTATTCCCTCACTGAACAAGCTGAGTGAAATGAAACTCCAGGATGAAAGTGTTTAAAAACGTTGTGGTTCTGGTTCAGCTTCTTCTTGTTCTTCATGTGTATTTCCAACATGGCTGCCACACAGTTAATGGCTCATGTAAACACGCAGCCTCCTCTCTTTTAGTTTCACGCTCTCCACTCTATATTTAGGGAGGTCAGCCGCGCCCGTGGTTTTCTCTGCAGTTCCCATCATGCCTCAGTCACGGGTTGCCCCTGCGGTTGTTTGGGTGGGCACGCCCAGCGGACACGCCCTTCTGTTACGGATGGTTTTATGGACCGAGTCGACGAGTTTCAGGGACATAAGTAGGTCAGAACTGGGCAGGACAAACACACAAGACGTCAGCAGCAAATACATGGCTGTGAGTGTGTGTGTGTGTGTGTGTGTGTGTGTGTGTGTGTGTGTGTGTGTGTGTGTGTGTGTGTGTGTGTGTGTGTGTGTGTGTGTGTGTGGTCAGCATACATGTAAACGTGTATGCAAACACTGTGTCTGCAGGCTCATATCCTGAAGCTTTTACTATTTAAAGGTCGACGCCATTTGCATTTTCATTTCTGGGTTTTTCCATTGGAAGCAGCCACTCAGCTTTTATCCAAAAAAACAGTGACATAAGTCACCAAAGTAAACTAATCCATGAGGTCATGAACAGTGTGAAAGCTAGGACTCAGTCAACGTTAGCTGTGCTTAGTTTGGAAACAACTTAAAAGGTTTTTTTTTTTTAAAGGGGTTGTATGTATACTCCTGTGTTCTGCAAGATGAAATTACTGGGGGTTTTTTCAAGTATTTTGACATGGAAACCTACGTACTTTTATGAATATTTGAATGTTCGGATTTGAATACATAAGGAACACCACTGAGAAGCTAATAATACAAAAAAAAATACGTAAATAAATGATACACCTGCTCTTTAAGTAATTATTTCACCCATTATAACACTCACATATAAGATAAGGCTTCATTTTAAAAACTTTTCCCTCAAAAAATACAAAAATATGTTTTTTACTGATGTAATTAATTACACATTATATTCTTTAGGTGTGGAGAGTAACTAAATACATTTACTCAAGTACTGTCCTGATAATTTGGACATAGTTACATACTCAAAATGTATTTTTCTACAAGACAAAGCATAACTAAATAACTTAAATGTGTCATAACTAATGACTAAATAATGGTGTGATGTGATGGAAACTCTGCTAGTTTACTTTCATTGAAGTTAAGAGAAAGAAGCGGCGGCTGGAGAGAAGGAGACAGCATACCAAAGTACTGCATATAATACATGTAAAATATACTGAAGTTAATCAGCTAAAACATGCAAAACTGTCTGTATGGATCTTTAAATCCCTCTATTAGGCTCAGCTGCAGACTGCTTGAATAATGCATTGTGGGTAATAGGAGCGCTGTGGTATTTCCATTCAAGCAGAAAGTTCCCCTATATTCCCCACGCAGAGCTAACAACTCTCCTGGCGCTCTGCCGGCGGATAATCAGAGGAGAGGAGGCGGCGGCCGACTGTGTGAGGTTCACTGACATCAGGGGATGAATTTTAAAAGTCTGAATCTCTTATCGTAGAGAGGCAAGCTTTCGTCTGGAAAGACAAAGAGTGGAACTGCGTGTCTCAAAGAGAACAAAGAAAGATGTCTGATAACCATCAGTTACATATTATTGCTGTAGAGTGTAAAGAGTAGAAAGTTTCTCAAGTCAAATACGGAGAGATTTTGAAAATGATAAAAAAAACAATCTTCTTCGTTTTACTGACATGCATTACCCAGATGTGCTGAACACCTGGACGAGGAAAAAGCAACCCATATTTTGTATTTTCAGTCTGATAAAGGTGGCCACCTCTGGTTCTGCCGAGGAAGCCAATGCGGAAGTGTCTTAAAATTGCATTCTCTCTACTGACCAGCAGGGGGCGACTCCTCTGGTTGCAAAAAAGAAGTCTGGTCGTATAGAAGTCTATGAGAAATGGACTGCTACGGTCGCAGGAAGCTTCAAACATAGTAGTTCGCACACGTCTGGAAGAAAGTATTCCTGCTGATGTTTCCTCTTCCTGGCTGCATCCCACTGGCCATCTATTTTTTGTGTAATTGGTGTTACACAAAAAGTGACAGAAAGTTGCCAAGCATTGCCTAAAGTTGCTGTGATTGTCCGCTGTGATTCTGACACCTTAACAGGTGTTTCAAACGCTGTTAAGGTGCGTTCAGAACAGGAAACAACCTCCAGTTCTGACCAGTGAAACCAATGCGGAAGTGTCTTAAAACTTGCATTCTCTCTAACGGCCATCAGGGGGCGACTCCTCTGGTTAGAAAAAGAAGTCTGATTGTATTGAAGTCTATGAGAAAATTATTCTACTTCTCACTTGATTTATTCCCTCAGTAAACATTGTAAACATGAGTTTATGGTCTCAATCTCTAGTTTCAAGTCTTCTTCAATACAGCATGATGTTCATTTAGTAAATTATGGTCCATTTAGAGTCAAATAGACCATAAAGCAGGGTATGCTTTAGGGCGGGCTACTGTGATTGACAGGTTTCTGCTGCTACCAAAGCCGTATACAGCTTCACTACGTCACTCCTCCACCTTCCAAATATGTTAACTTCCAGTTATCGGTTGCCAAAAATCCAACATGGTTACGGCCATAATCCAAGATGGCGACGGTAAAAACGCCAAACTCAAGGCTTCGAAACGGCAGTCCTCAAACCAATAGGTGACATTTCGATGACTACGTCCACTTCTTTTATACAGTCTTTGGCGTCATAGCACAAGAGATGCTTTTCAGTTTAACAGCCTAATATGACTTGTTGCCTTTAAGGAAAGTGTCCGTTCAGACAAAGAGGCCTACTATACTACAAGCTTGGCCTTTCCTTACCTAAGCTCCTCCCACTTACACACCTGTTCCTACTTCCTCATCTTTCGTCCCCTAATAAACAACATCTCCATGATCCTAAAATTCCACCTAGTATAATGGAACTGTACCAGAACTGTACCAGAACAGCTCCAAACCGTGACTTCTGCTCGTCAACATTGATTTTATGACTACCTTCAAACCTTATCCAGGTAGTTTCAGTTGCCAGAAATGCTCAAATGAGTAATTTTTTGGGAAAGCACTGATTGCTGTTGTTTCGAAGACTGAAGTTTGAGCTGTTTGGTTCCAGAGGAAAAATTATGATCGCAGGAAAGAATGATGTGATTCCCATTTTTCCTACGTTTTAACCAAACGGGAGATTCAACCAGTCAGCAGGACACAGTGGAAACTGCAGCTTTGTTCCTGCTCGCCGGCCAAGTGGGTCACACGTGGAGCATTTTATAGGACAGTTTACTTTCCATCCCTTTAATTTTTTCTGCAGATTTGGCCAAAACTGTCACATTCATTCACTCACACAGTCTGACACCAAGGAAAATATCTGGAGTTTAGTCAGCAGAGACAAGTGAAATAAGGAACAAGGAAACAATGGTAAGATATTTTTAATAGATGTAATTAGCTGTGCAGAACAAAACAAATTAATGCCCCCGGGGTGTGTGCGCTCATTTGATTAATTATAGAGGAGGTATGTTCCTCATACTTATACACCATCATCTGACGTAGATATTCCTAAATGAATTTGGAGAACATTCCGAAATTATCACAAAGCACACCTGGGACATTCCTCCACTGAATAAATACTGTACAAACTGCACAGAGAGGAGAGTTTAACACCAAGCAGGATGATCTGAACCTGCAGGGAACCAACTGCTGAAAAGTGCTGACTCAGCAGGTTTTAGCACCATAAACTCGATAGACAAACTCTCTCCTGTATTAATTGTGTTAATACCGAGGCAATGTTCTCTCTCTCTCTGATGCTTCGATGGATCTGAGCTCCAAGTATTTTTTATTCTTCTTTATTTTATTTTTGTCCCAGCAACCAGATCCCTCTGAGAGAAGCCGAGCCGTCGCTTCACATGGTGTCGGGTCTCGGCCATATTGAATCCGAATGGGAACGGCAGTGTTGGTTTACGCTCCTTCCCTCAATAGCGGGGGGGACAATGGGAGCGGGACAGGCGAGAGGCCCGGTCCTCCCTGGACACACAGAGGCGAGACAGACAGAGCATTGAAGAGGATGAGGATCCGTCAGAAACCAGGACCGGCTAATGTGAAAAGTCTCAGGTTCTGTGTCTGGATAAAACAAGGCTCCTGGTTGGTAACAGTAGACAAGAAGCTTTGTGGAACCAGCGGCGTCTTTATGCGGCAGAACAAACTGCTGCAGTGTGGAGGTCCACTCACATCACAGCGGACTAAAGGAAGGTTGACGGCATCGTGGGACGTCGAGCCGACTGACTGACCTGATTCTGACATTACTGTTAGAAATAGGACGACCGATTAAAACAATGATGTTTGACTTGATCAATATGTCCTGTCATAATGCCAATAAAGTTGTTTTATTTGGCATTTTTATTTTGTTGGACAGCAACAGTAGTGGGATGACAGGAAACGAATGACGAATGAGCGACCTGTCAATCACAAGGTAGCCCCGCCCTAAAGCATACCCTGCTTTATGGTCTATTTGACTCTAAATGGACCATCATTTACTAAATGAACATCATGCTGTATTGAAGAAGACTTGAAACTAGAGATTGAGACCATAAACTCGTCTTTACTATGTTTAATTAGGTAATAAATCAAGTGAGATGTAATATATTTTCTCATAGAATTCTATACAATCTGACTTCTTTTTGCAAACAGAGGAATCACCCCCTGCTGGCCATTAGAGAGAATGCACGTTTTAGACACTTAAGCATCGGCTTCCCTTTTTAGAACAGGAGGTTACCGCCTGTTCAAAATGGAAGTCGAAACCAAGGGGTGATGTCATTTTTGTTGCTTCCTCTACTTTTGTACAATCTAAAAACAGCCGTTTGGTTTCACACGAGTTTAAACAAGAGTGCCTTAATGTTTTTCTGTGTTTGCTGTGAACACAGAGGGTCTGAACTCAAATAAACATCGGTATTGGGAAGGCGGAAACGAGCAGAGAGGTGGTGACGACCTCTGCTTCTGCTGCCTTTTCCTGTAATTGTTCCCCCATTGTTTAAAGACAGAAACTTCAGAGTGAACAAATGAAGGTTTGGAGGAGCAGCTGGTCACCTGCTGTCAGGGTGGCAATGGCAGGAAATCCACCAAAAACACTCGCTTCGTGGACGGCGGCGACTCTGCTTAGTGTTTCTAATCCCAGAGGACTTCTGACTGATTGAAAAAGCATTTTTCCAGATGCTTTTTGTTTTGTTTTGTCTCAAACAAACCATTCATCCCGACAACAATGAGGTCATCCACGATTTTTTGGCTCTCCAAACAGGAATCCCTGAACAAAGTTCAGCTCGTTCATGTTTGGCCGTGGCGTTGTGTGTGTTCACTGGTGTGTGAACTATTATGGAAGGACATGAATGGGAGTTTGTAAATTGGTCGACGGCAGCCAAGTGACATCAGCTGAGAGCAGGATGGCTTTGAAACAAGTCGCACCGCCTGGAAACGACCAGGGGGATGTTTAGCTGTATTCACCAGATCAACAACAACATGTTACTGCAGTTTGGGTGTTTTCCTTTTTTCCTCAGTGTGTTGCCTGATGTTTTGCATGATCACTTTTACATTCTACAAACAAAAACACAATTTTTACTTTGAATAAGTAAAAAAAATGTTTTATTGTCGATTTATCTGGCAAGATATGTGAACATTTTGTTAGCAGATTTCAATAGAATTCTGTTGAACGTTAGGCCTTGGGTCAAGGTTCAAGAGTCTACAGTCATGTAGGCAAAGATTCTTGTTCTTCTTTCCAAGTCAAGATTTTTCTCCTACTCACCTGTCAATAAGACTTTTGGAGTGCAAGAACTTTTTCGGAAGTGTAGGGTTTATTACGGTCACTATGCTAGATTAGCATGTTAGCATGCTAATATTTGCTAAATAGAGCAACAAAATCAAAACGTTTAGCTGAAGTTGATGGGAATGACGTTGGGGATGACGATGGCACTGGATGAACAGTCAGAGGATCACTTTAGTTATTGCAAATCATCCTCTGGGGACCATGAGTGTATGAACCAAATTGTATGTTAATCCATCAAATAGCTGTTGAGACATTCCAGTTTGAACAACATCGCCGATGGCCACTGCATTAAAACCTGATAAGATCTTAGTATTAAAAAACAATTTCTAAACATTTAAGAATTTCTGAGATTTTTTTGAGAATTTCTAAAATATACATTTTCTCATAAAGTGTCAGTTTAAGCTCACAGCCGATGTAATTGTTGTTATTGTAAACAGGTGGTTGAGATAATCCGTTGCCTCTTTAACACGGCAATTTCAATGTTTCTCCAAATGAAATTTCACTTGTTTAACATCGTCTATCAGCAGGAATCTGACATCTTTCCCTCAGTTGCTGTGGAATGAAAAGCACCTTTTGTTCTGAAAAGTGATTAATCAGATTTCCCTCCCTGACCTGCCAGATTGCTACGTTATATTGATTATGGATTTATCTAAACTTGATTTGTAATCATTCATTGCTGTTGAAACACTTCACGCGTCGCACTGAATGCGCCCTCAGTTTCCTCATTGTCTCACCACCTCTGCCCTATTAAAAGCTCACTGCCGGTTCCAGTTTAACAGTCAAAGGTTAACTCCAGCAGAGAAAACAGTGACTAACATGTAGCAGCCCGCCCGGCTCTTTGGAAATCTGGTGACACATTAAAACCTTTTCCTGGAGCGGGTATTTACCCATAACCCCATGCTGTTGGCCTCGGGAGTGGTGTGATAACAGTGTTTACCGATGATCTCATGCAATGAGGAGACTTATCGTTCATCACTGTGGTTGGTGGCTTAGAGGTTGCATGATGACAGTCAGATCATGTCAATAATTCATTAACCAAACATCTAGTTCCACAAGGAAAGAAGGTGACATATGTGAAAAGTCTCTCTTATAAATATATAGCTTAATCTTAATTCTCTTAACTGCTTCCTGTTATCGCTGGTAATTTTGCCTGTATAAGTGAAAAGCGCTGGTTTCTCTAAATAACTAAATCTGTCCTTGGTGCTTAAGCTAAAATGAAAATACCCTTGGGAAATCATATTGAGTTTTATGAGCTCTTATGAATGCTGTATTCTTCAGTTTTTATATTTTGTGACTGATATTTTCTTTGCCATGTAACCAAATAAATTTGAGCAGACACGTGGCATCCCGCAGGGTTCTGTTCTGGAGCCTCTAAGGGTGCTTTAACATCAAGGACAAGGGCCCGAAACCGGGTACTCTTGCATTCAAAGCCCAAGTAGTTAGGTTTGTGTGGTTCGGTACTCCTTCAGAAGAAAACATGTGGTTGGCTACAACAGAACAACAGAACAATGTGGTGACAAATTCAAGAAAATCAGGCTGCAATACAAGAAAATGAGGGGATGAGTACATAAGTGGCAAATTACAAAATGGACAGAATAACAGGTAAAAATCAAGTGAGTTGAAAAATTGACACATTATACCTGCTAAACATTAGCATGTTAGCATGTAAATATTAGTATTTAGCTAGTTCAGCCAAACAGAGCTGCTAGCTGGCTGGCTTTAGACGCTCAGAAAGTCTTCAACAGGTTTTCCAGCTCGATAAATCGTTAGTTTAAGTTCCAGCCCTGATTGGCTGTATTCCAGAAGCTTTGTTGTTCTCTGCTGCCCTTCAAGGAACAGATCACTCATATGTGTTCTTGGCTCTGTGCCATCATTGTAGTGTAGGCGGGGGCGGGGAGGAGGTTTGTCTTGGCACAGCGAGCTGCAGGCAAAGCAGCTCAGCCGTTGTGCTCCAATCACCTGGCTGCATGCTGAAGGAAACGATAAGTCAGACAGACACCAAGACCAAGGTCACCCCACAACTGCCACCTTCAAGCCTTCCTCCGTTTACAAAGTACTGTGTTCCCAAATGATACATGATACTTAAAACACACAGCATACTTGCAGTGGCACAGTCCAAGTGGTGCGTAAAAGTCAAAACCAGCAAAACAGGGGAGGCCAAGACTAAAGCAGGTGTCCAAAAGGAATGAATGGAAGTGGACCACTATGTATATGCTACTGGGCTTATGGATAAGTGGGAACAGGTGTGCAGGGGAGGTCAGGTGATGGGGAATTAGTGGGAACACTGGGGTTACTGCAGGGCAGGTGGAAGTGTCAAGGTCTGGAGGGACGACAAAGTGCATGGCAGCAAAAGAGCAGACAAACAAATTGTTGGATTGGCTGACATTGTGACATCTGAGTATGGGCCTGCCCTTGCCAGGACTAGGTTTTTTTTATTTCATCCTCTTGACCTATTTTAACCTTTATCTTATTTGTCATAAAACACTTTTTTATTCTTGCTATTAACATTTTTTATCTTTCTTATATGCACATGTACAAATAAAAACATTTTAAAGTCAGTGAATCTGCAGTTAGAACATCTTTAGCTACTGTAATGTGATTGAAATGTTGTTTTTTTCTGTTTTGAAGGAAGATAGAAGAGAGGGATTTTGATATACTTATCCAGGTAGTTGACACATTTATAGCACGTGTTTATGACCTAGCTAAAGCTAAAAATGATTATATTGCTATTTAACTTTAAGAGGCTTGAAGAGGTAAAGTTCCAGGTGAAGAAATCTAATTACTGACAAGACAAGAGCAGACATAAGAGGAAATAAATGAATATACTTTTGTGTTGCAGATTACAAATCTAGCTACCCTATCCTATTAATTATCAGTTGTATGTGTCATCTCCTTGTTTGTGGAACCAATGTGGTAAACACAACCACCTAGCAACAAGAAAATCCTGGCTGGGACACAAACCAACCAGAAAAAAACCCTATAATTTCATCAGGAATGTTTAGTTTTACATACTGAATAATAAATTGTGTCTCCTTTTCTTTAGGCCCATTCAGCAACATTACAGAGCCGATTAGTGGGACACTTCCTGGTTTAAAGTCGTGTCTCTCTGCAGGTTTGAGAGCAGGTTTCCTGTCTGGATGTTTCGCTGACAGCGGCTGATGAGCTTGCAGCATGTTTTGGAAAGTAACTCTTCGTGCTCCGTGAGGTCATGTGTCTCCTCTGCCAAGTCAGCAGTTGGACGGGTGTTTCTGCCTCGTCCTCGCCGTGAAAGGAGGCTCAGCGATGATATCAGACGTTACATAACCCACTCGTCACTTGATCTCATCTGCGAGGTGAGATGACACGGTGGCTCGATGCCAGCGCTGTGACAATACAGAGCAGTGTGTGTTGACAGCGAAAGGACAACCTCCCTCCTCCTCCTCCTCCTCCTCCGAAGCTGCAAACACTAATCCTCTCCGTCGCTCCATTCAGCTCCTTCTATTTTTATAACCACGATTCAATCAGGGCTGTTTTATCAAGGACCAACACTCTGCTGACAAACACAGTGTTCCCTTTTGTATTTCATCTTAAAGGCCATATTGACCTATTTCTGTGCTCTATTTTTATTACTTTTCAGCTTGACGTGTGTTTTTCTTGGGAGATTTTAAGATTTCTGATTGAATATTTTCTGCTAGAATGAATGGACCGATGCAACAACTCATTCAGAGAAGAGTTTCTCATAAAACTCTTTCATGTAACTTTTGCGTGGCTGAATCTCATCAGACTCTGGCAATTAGCCTGCAACATAAATCAGAGCGTCATCGCTATATTATTTGATTTACTTTATGTTTTTTTTTTATCTTTCCTAGTAATTCTAGTATGAAAAAACTCTTTAGACACAAGAAAGAATAAGGCAGATCAAAACGTTTGATTCGTATTAGGAAAAGGATGAAATTGTTGCACTGAATTTACCGTTTTTACAGTCTTTTTCAAGAAAATGTATTCTTCTATATAAAAAAGTACTAAGTACGATTTAGGTTAAAGCAGTGTAAAATAACATGTCAGCAAACACTTTCACATCCAGCTATTACAGAGCAATATGATTATTACAAGATGAATTTAAGTCCAATATTCTCTCTCTTTTAGCTCTGCTTTTGGTCTCCATCATCTCCTGAGGGAAATATCTGTCTCTTTAGCTGATAAATGCTCCACTATATTCACCCGCTAGTCTCTAACTGTGTCTGTCTGCTGTTTTCTGCTTATTCATCACTATAAAAAGATGCCTTTGACATTACACAATGTTACTGGAAAGTTAATATATAAAATACTGGTAAGTGAGGCCTTGAATTTATTTGCTAATTTCACATACTGTAATCTTTGTTTGGGTACTACTCACAGCTGAGAGTGTTAACAGCAACATAGATAATAAAAAAAGCTTGTGTCATGGACTCAAGGAAATGAGACAACAAAGCTCTAGTCTTTTCAAGGTTTGTTGATTTAAAGGGCAGTCTGACATTTTACAGTTAGGAATCACCTTGTTAGTTGGTCTTAATCAGAGTCAGAGATACTGTAGGTCCATGACGTAGTTAGCTTAGCTTAGCACAGCGACTGGAGGAAACTGGAACTGGAAAAAAAAAACACAAAGCCACCAAATATCTCTGTATAACAACTGTTCCTGATCCTGCCACCTCATCCGGTGAGCCAATGGGCTATCATGACCCTTTTGGATTACATGTTTTGGTAGTTATTTACATTACCTACTGCATTACTAGTGCAAACATTTTGAAAATAATTCAGGCTGAGAATCTAGACGCAAACGCAGAATGAAGCCGCTGTTCACGTCCCTGCAAAACTAAAATGAAAGTTGATATTTTGTCACATTATTTGTTAGTCAGAGTTGTTAGTCAGAGTTGTTAGTCAGAGTTGTTAGTCAGTGAAGTTAATGTCAACCACCGTCTTTTCCTAAACCTAACCAAGTGGTTTTGTTGCTTAAACCTAACTTCCTGTGAAGACAGATATTAATTTGAAAAGACGCTATGCATGTAACTAGTTTATATTTACACGCCATCACTTACAAAAAACTAACGCTAGACAAGTAGATGGAACGTCATAGTGTGAAGCTTAAGGCCACTGATCAAGCTGCATTCATTTTCGGTGTTTGTTTTGCACTTATCATTTCCTCAGAGCTCTGACCGGATTTATGTTGATCTCCATGAAGCTCTGGCATCTCTGAGTAACTGGAGGTACAGAACTTCCACCTTATTCTGCAGCTCTCTTCATGTTTAAGTTTTATTTTGGTAGCGTTTTCGTGTCAGCTCTCTCTCTCTCTCTCGCTGCCTTCTCCAATTAGAGCACTGAGTCATGGGGTTGCACAATAGCCGAGCTGCGTAATCACATAAAGCTGGCTTATCTGTCTCGCCAAGGGCACCCAGTGTACTCTGACCCACTGTGTGTGTGTGTGTGTGTGTGTGTGTGTGTGTGTGTGTGTGTGTGTGTGTGTGTGTGTGTGTGCAGACCTAAGCAGTCTGAGTGCAGATCCATTTAGAGGAAGTGGAATTGAACGAAAAACAGGTTTATGACGAGCGACAGAGCAGGTAGAGGATAAAATGAAATCACACCAGTATAACCAGAGGTGGAAGAGGCACTCAGATACCTAGCAATACCGCAGTGTAGAAATACTGTCGAGAAATCTTTTTTTTCTTAGTGAAAGTAAAAAAGTATTAGCATCAAAATATACTTAAAGTACCAAAAGTAAAAACAATCATAATGCAAAATGGCCCATTATTGTGTATCTACTCATATTGTACTGTACTTGTCTTGCAGGTTGCTATGGCAACGACGGCTCATGGGGACGCAGCTGCCGGTAGCTCCCATCAACTTGGCTACATTTTGTTTTTTAATTTGTTGTCATTTTGTGTCTTTTCGTGAAGTAAAGTTGGCCTTGAGACGATCAACTGACCACCCAGCCAGAGCGTCCCGACCAGTTGGAAAACATTGTCCAAAGTTGATGGACAATGTTTTCCTAATGTTGAATTTTTTTATGTCAAGAGAGTTGTTTTGCTGCTGCTTTTTACATTCCTGCTGAGTCAAATTCATAAAATCCACTACAGCAATGCACTTCTGTTTTTCGCTTGGACCATGGATCATTGCCCACTGCTACTCCATTAATTGTTCTATTAAAATTATATTTCTAAAGTTAACGTTATCATTGATGTTGCTGTGTATCTCTCGGAGTATCTCCGGTCGAGGCAGTCTTGGTTCTGCTCGAGTAGATATCGTTAAATGGGATTTTTTTTCGTCATTCATGGGAGAATGTTGGGTCTCTGTACATTATAGGACATGATCTAGACCTGCTCTATATATATATATAAGTGACACAAGATTATTTCTGCTACGATTTGCTGCTGAATAGAAAATATTGCTTCGTTAACACACACACACAGATCTCAGTTACATAAACTGTTGTGCTCTAACTGTTCCGTTGGTGTTGAATGCTGAGTCAAAACTTGATGACACGAAGCTGCAGGCTGGAAAAACTGTCATCAGGTCAGTGAGAGGACGCTCAATAAAAAACATTATCAACTCCCCAAACAACCAGGCTTTCACCATCAGTGTGTGTTTGTTTGTGTTTTTCAAGAAAGTCTGACATCCGAAAATCAGTCTTGTCAGAAAACAACTTCTGCTGCTTTTCAACTTCTTATCTTTGGTATTGTTTGGTCTACATTTTTCCAACAACATTCAGTGCCTTTCAGTTCTCATGCATGTCCTAATTGGCTCTCTTTATAGCATTCGCTGTTACTGGAAATGATGCATTCAGTTACTGGTTGTGATGAGGAAGACAAAAGCTACGGCTGTCCAACAACGCTGACTGTCTTCACTAAGTGCTCTTCTTTAAAACAAAGTGAGGCAATAAATGCTCAAAGTTTGTTTGGCTGCGCTGTAAACGGACATATCACTTCTTCTTTCTGTTGTATTTATTGGTGGTCCCCAGAGGATGAACCCTCACAACCTTTAATCTAAAACTACCATCAGGAGTCCTTTTGGCCACAAAAAAAAAATATTTCTTTATTTTTCTAAATCACCTCCGCCATGCGTCCTCCCCAGAGGATGAACAGTTTCGACCCTGTTGACAAAAGCGGTAGTGTTTCTAAATCCTTTTAGAAAAGCTCCTATTTTACTGCAGCAGGGTGTGAGACACATGACCTCGATGTTCTCGCTGATAGCTTTGTTTACTTATGGAGGCATCAGTATTAAATGAAGATTGTTTCTTATCTAGTTAAAAGTTCCTCAGGATAACTTTAATGACCCTCATGACTTTCCTTCTACAGCAGTAAATCCCTGAATCATCAGAAATGTGAAGTCATTTAAGGACTCAGTGATGTAGGAGGGTTTTATTGTTCATAAAAATTGTAGTGTTGGATGTTCGCTCTGATAATTTGGTTATAATTTGGTCAGCGGCCCTTAAGTGAGTTCAAAGGTTTATGAGCTGCACCAAGAATAGAAGAAGGAAACGGAATAATGTTACACACACACACACACACACACACACACACACACACACACACACACACACACACACACACACACACACACACACACACACACACACACCATAAAGATAACTATATGCAAATAAACATGCAAAGAAGGACGATGATGTTTCCTGCTGTCTGATTGTTTCAGAAAGAATCAAACGTATGCAGCATTCATAACAATGGCACACACACACACACACACACACACACACACACACACACACACACACACACACACACACACACACACACACACACACACACACACACACACACACAGCCACGCAGCGAGGCCTGGGGAGGGAATCCAGCAGCAACGTCTCAGCAGCCGGCCGGAGGATTAAAAACAGAAGTGGTGATGGAGGTGGAGGGGTGGAGGTCCTGGAAAATGTCAAAAAATTTAAAAAGTTGGACGGATTCATGTGCTAGACATCGTAAAACCGTTTCCTGCGGCTCAAGGACTCAGGGAGGGACTGGGGTTGTCATTTCTTTACAAGCTTCTCCTCCCAAAATGAACAGTGCTCGTAGGAACACAACCAGACGGAGGGAGTTTTTCTCTGTTATCTTTTTTTCCCCGTCTTTTCAGCCTGCGTGGAGGTTTAAAATAGTGATTTAACATCTTTGTGCGCCCGGTGGGATACAAGAGATTAATAAACATAGATACTATATTTAAAGGGTAATCAAAAAAGAACAAACATGAAGATTTTAGAGCTTTTTTTATAAGCTGTAAATGTGATATGTTGTGGCAGAGGATTTTGAAGATTTAAAGTGGAGTTTGACGCCCTGTTGCAAAGAATACTATGCTTTATTTCTCGTTGTCACATAAGATTTTAAGGAAGTGGATGATTTCGCAGGTCAGCTGTTAGCTAACCATTAGCATGCTAGCACTTGTTAGCAGCAATGGAGATCAAACAGTGAGGTTCCAGAGGTGAAAATCCCAATGCTTGTTCTGAGTGGAGGATTTCGATTATTAGCCATGATGTCGAAACCATCTAAATTCAACTTATCACAAAGCTATGAGATTTTGAAACGCTGGCATACGCTCCTGTAGACGCCACAAGTGTGTGATATCAACCATATGTTGAGGAAAAAACGTAGTGTATTCACATGGAGATCTATTACACCACCCACAATCCTGACATGAAACAGCAACGTCTTGGTTTTGTGGAGCTCATTGTTACCATGTAAATGTTTACTGCAGCCGCCCACGCCTAGTGAGTGTTCGGACTCGTACGTGGTTCTCCAGGGGGTTGCTCCTAGATTTAAAAACGCCTACACAATGAAGGGAGATAATTGTTAACCTTTTTTTATATAAGCCTTTTTTGTCGGTTTTCCAATGATAATTTGTTTGCTATAGAAAACAAATCGCCGTTCATCTCGTGGTCTGTCAGCTTAGTTCCGTGCTTACATCTATTTACATTGAAGGATTTGCTGAAACCTCGATGGATGAATGAATAAATGGGAAATTCACTTTTCTGAACCGGGAGCCGTTCAAAACGTTGGCGGGTCGCTGTTGAGCTCTACAGCCCACAAACTCACATCCCTCCCGACGGTTTCACACTATTCCAATTACAGTTAAGTGTAACAATGAGCCATTTCATGAGGAAGGATGAGGGCACTCGACATGTGTTGTGAGGCGGATACACACCTACACAGAGTTGGTTTCCATACCTTTAATTCAAGGGGACGTGTTTGTACCGTCGCATCCTGTCTCATGACGGACCGCTGACCTTTCTGCAACTATTTGTGCAGCAGTTAATACTCCAGCAGAGCAGATTTATAAAAAAAATTGGATAATGCATCAGAGCTAATAGGACAAGTTCCTCCAATTCAGGCGCTCTAAGTTCCATCAAAGGTCAAACCTGTCATGATGGTTAGCTATTGATCAGCAGAGCATTCGGTGTGGTCCACTGAAGCTTATTCAAAATGTCACTGTTTACAATACTTTTGGGTGCCAGCTAAACTAGAGTTGCTACGAAACTAGCATCATCCTGGTCTGAATGGTGTGAATTTTGGTAAATTCCATTGTTGGCATCTTTGACTCAATGAGACAACAGATATCTCACAGAATTTGAGTTGTTTGAAGGTGTATAGTTGGTATATTGGTTCTTGGTCTAAATATATATGCACATTATTTTGATAAAAAAAAAGCTCAACATTTGTTTGTTTAGAGAATCTGTGTTTGCCAAGAACGAAGGTAAATGGGCTGACTATATGTGGACTAATCCTAAATTATGGATTTTTATGCTCATTAAAACTGAATCTGGTACGGAGAATTACATTTTATATAATCTGTCTAAAAAGCAAAGATCTTCTCAGTTGAGATCAGGTATCACCTTTGACTGTCGCAACTGGGCGGTATGCAAGCAGCGTGACGCGTAGAAAATTGGTATTTTGTAAATATGGATGATGCACAAAGATGACTGTTTATATGTGAAACTTGTAAATTAGCCAGTTATTTCAGAAAACTTTGGACAAGAGAGAAAAAAAAGCTCCAAGAACATTTGTAGATATCTAATCATTTTGTTTTGTTCTTTTGTCTTTTTCTTTTTTCCCCACATGCTTTGAGTTATGCATGACGGGAAAAATGATGCATGAAGAAAAGTACGAGAAAAAAAAAAGAGTTCTCTTGTGGGATAGGCCAAACATTTGTCATGGAACATAAAAAAAGAAAAATGAATAAATATATGTATGGTTGGAACTCTGCTAAGTCGTACATTATTGGAGTCATGATTTTTGAGAAATGTAACGTGTTTCTTGCTTTGTATCTGTGTGTAATTATATTTTAAATAAAAGTGTTGTGCAGCTAAACACAGTTCATGCTGTGACAAAGACCTCTGACTAAAACTGTTTGGTTTTGATGAAGAGCCATCTTTTTCTACGTTAAGACTGAGCAGTTTCTGTACTGCAAACTTATATATTTTTTGGGACCATTTACTATTAATGATTGAACCTCATCTCTTATCAATAAATATGCGACGTATAAGTCAGATAAAATGTTTTGCATCATGAAGGCCTTTTCCCTGAGCCTGTAGGATCCGATGAATCTTCAAAAAGCAACAAACTCCCTCTTTCTTCAGCTGCCATTAAGTATGTTTACTGTCTCTAAAACCATCGAGGAGAAACTCCCTCTAATATTCTACCATCCGCCTTTTTCGGCCGGCGGCTTTGAACTCGTGGCGAGCTCAGTGTTTGAAGTCAGCAGTCTGGAAGAAGCCCGAAAACCCTGTGGTTTGGTTGTGGTTTTTCTCGGGACGTTACGTAAGCCGTCATTATTTTTGCAGCCTCTTGCTCCGGGGCCCTCGGTTACATCACGGGTTGAACTTTGCCGTGTGGTGCTGATGTTATTTTTGGCAAAGCAGCGCTATGCACCTGAATGGAGAGAAAAAGGCTGGCGCCGCACTCAGGAAGAAGAGGAAGGAGGAGGAGGAGGGAGGAGGAGGAGGAGGAGGAGGAGGGGAGGAGGAGGGGGTGAGGTGACAGAAAGCGTTAAAAGACTCCATGAAAGTCAAACGCTCCCCTGCTGATGAGTTTAGCAGTCGGTCCCTGCAGACGCCGTCGGAAAGAGTGAAGAGCGAAAGGAAAAGAGAAAACGTCGTCCAGTTTGGAGCGAGTCTCCTTCAGTGACTGCTTTTACAGATTCTTTTCTTTTGAGCCTCGCAGTCTGCCGGGCTTCGTCTCCCGCCTCTTAAAAATTGTCTGCGGTCTGGAAACGTTTTCCCGACGAGAGGAGCTGGAGAGGCTCCGAGCTGCTGGACGACTCCACGCTGCCATCATCATCATCATCATCATGTCAACTCGGTAACGAGGCCGAAATCTCAGGAACGGCTCTCCTCCCGTCTGCTTTTTAAGCTTTTTTTTTTTTTTTTTGGAAGGAAAAAAACCAAAACATTTCTTACTTTCTTCCAGGGAAATTCCGATCATTTCCCCTCCAGAGGCCCGAGCTACTCCCTCCTCTCCACAGTTTATTTGGAAATGTAGACTGTTAGACTGGAAGCCCTGTGTGACCACCAGCCCCCCCCCCCCCCCCCCAACACACACACACATGCACACACTCACACACACTTACAGAATCCCCACCATGGCTGCAGATGTGGCACATCTGGCTCCAGGAATGAGTCATTATTCTTGGCTCTCTCTGATGCTCCGCTCTGCTCCCCTCTCTCCTTCTCTCTCTCTCTTTATCTCTCTCTCTGCCGCCATGGCAACTGACGGATGTTTGGCAGGAAGTCCTTGGCACCGAGCCGGGGCCGAACGAGTAAGAGAGCTGTGGAGCTCAGGGAATGAGAGAGAGAGAGAGAGAGAGAGAGAGAGAGAGAGGTTTTTGTGTGTATTTCTGTGTGTGTGTGTCAGAGAAACAGAAAGCAACAAAGTGTGTATGGCTGTGTGACAGAATGAGAGAGTTAAAGTGTGTAAACAAAAGAGGGGGGGGGGCTTTGGTCTGGCGACGGTCCAGTCCGTCCATAAAGCTCCGAGTCTCAACCGAGGCCTCTGGCAGAACAAAGCTGCGTGCCACACTGCCGCCGCCACCGCTTGGCAGCCACCACGTTTTCCCAGCAGCCCTTGCCTTGGCAGCTGGCCGACCTTTCCCTGCAGGCTTGCAAAGAGGATTAGGACAGAGGAGGGAGGGAGGGGAGGAGACGGGGGGGAGACGAGGGGGAAAAAAGAGAGCCTTGTTGTTTTTCTCTTGTCCTTTCACTTCGCCCCCGGTGACATCACCACCGCTCCGATTCCAGATGCGAGGCGTCCAGAAGTGTTTCTCTCCGGGTTTATTTGACTTGGACGTCCGTTTTATAAAGGTTGTGGCGGATGCTGTATCTCAGGGTGATTCGGGGGTATGGGGGGGGGGCTATCATAGCAACTATCAGATGGACGGCCAAAAAAAAAAGGATGAACTGCAGGCAATTTTGGTGATCCTCCGATTTTTACTTTCGCGCCATCAGAAGGTTGATATGTTTAACTTTACATCGCATTAAGTAATTGAACACATGACTTGCTGCCACCACCAAAACATTTTTTTCGGTCTAGGAAGGAAAAGTGGTCATGGTTTGGGTTAAGAAAACAACATTTGTTGTGCCTCTTCCTAAGTAGCCTACGTAATTTTAATTAACTCAGCGCTGACTTTTCATTTTCACACTGGACATGAACACAGGTCTCCTGGGTGAAAGTCCCATCCGTCCACCCAAACCTCCTTCCTACTGACGCTTTGTAAGACATCTCGGGTAACTTTCTAACCAATGACTCTCCACAACGGAATTAAATTGAAACGATTCAAATAAAAACAGTTGCTTAAATTAAGGCAACGAAACAAGTTAGGTTTATCAAAAACATCTTGGTTGAGCTTAACTTTGGCTTACTTATGGTAAAATGTAAACAACGTAACATGAGAACAGAAAACACGTCACAACATTGCTAGCGTAACTTCAAAATAAGTCCATCTCACTTTGGGACCCTGGATGAAAGTCCTGTGTTTGTTTGACCGATCCACTTCACCTCCGAACTCACTTTTGTATTTTTTTTCTGTCATTGTACGTCATCACACTACCTGAGCAATTTCTCTGTCCATCAAATAATATTAACATGAATGGGTTCACATTAAAGCCTGGTGCGCCTCATACAGACTTGTGTGTTGGTCAGCACTTGACACCCTGGTATTGAGAACGGTATGGTAATTCTGCTAAACCATGATAATCGACTTTCCATTGGCATTGTTTCCATGGTGCTGGTATAAAAGAGGTCATTTCCAATATTTCTGTACGATCAGGCTGTAAATGTCAAAATAACTCCTGTCTGGAAGTGTAAAAGTGTTTTTTTATACTAAATGCTTAAAGCTCACAATGACAGTTTTAACATGATTATGTTTAGCAAATATAATGTTTACCATTTTAATTTTCTTCTTTTAACACATTAGTACAGCTGAGGCTGGCGTGAATGCCATTAGTTCTGCAGGCATTTGGGCATAAACCAAAGTATTGGACAAATTCAATAGATGTTGATGTGCGAAAATATCATTTTCTCTTTCGAAGCAGTCGTGGCTAGCCTGACAACATGTTCATGTTAGCAATTTTTGCTTGGGAAAGTAAAATTAGAAGCAAATAAAATTGTTAGTTTAAGATGTATTATCTCTGTAAGTTGAATTACAGTCTTGCTACTTTGCTAGCGAGCTATAGAGAGACAGCATCACCAATGTCAATCCTGTCTGCAGAGCTCTTTGAAATCACGAAAAGACATTTAGAGGTCTCGAGCCAGGCTGGATGCTTTCATCTTTTATTCGTCCAATCGCCTTCTGTTCCCAGCAATTATTGATTTAAATTTGAATGCGAGTCTATCAATAGATCAGTGAGTCATTTCCTGAGAATCTGTGTCTTTGAAGGACGGTAGATGCTTCCATCTGATGGGAATGTTTCCAGGCAGGGATGGGCACAGAGAGGCCCGGATGACTCGGTGCATGTAAATGAGATGGAGATGTGTTTGTTGAAATGGTAAACAGACTGTGGTTGGTCGTGCGCCAACGGTCTTGCAGCTGGAAGAGAAGAAGAAGGCAGCGGTGGTGTCCCAGTAAACAGGAAGCAGTTCATTACTGTTAATATCCTGACAATGAGGTTATGTGCTGATAAGTGAGGAGATTAAAGTGCATCGCCGAGGCTCTGTTTACCCTCCGCAGACAGCACAGGAGACACATCACATCTATGTGTGTATGTGTGTGTGGGGGGGGTTTACCCAGAAGTCCCTGCACTGAATAAATGTAATACGGACTGCATGGAATTTTATTGCTTACTGCCGAAGCTTCAGACTGCCAAACAACTGAAAATACATTATAAATGATATGTTGTTTATTTAGGAATAACTAGCCAAAAGGATAGAGTTCATTAAAGACTCAATGTGCAAAGCATCCTCGATTACAATATGGCTGTAGGTGGCGATTACAAATGTAATCAGTTATTTTGATAGTAGCAAAGGTGTAGTTTCACAAAAAACTATAAAAGTTGGTGTAGGGTGGAGGTCTAGGTTGATGGTTGGTTCAAACAAACACATAACTTTCCCCCAGGAGACCAGCGTTCATGTCCCATCTGAGACCAAGAATCAACATGTTGAGTTATTTTATGTAACGTAACTAACTACGTTACTATGTTTGAGCAGAGCTGGATGGTATGGCCTAAAAATGTATATCACAGTATATTTTTGAAGCACCATATACATCATGGTATATTTGTTTTTCCTAAAATGTCAATATAAATGCTTTTGGAAGGGTAAAGCAGTGGTATGGCAACTACTTGGGATCATTTCAACCATTCTGAAGTCAATGTAAACCCTCAAACATTCAAAATGTTATCTTTTTACTTTTTCTTATTGTCATCTATTGTGGTTAGTTGCAGAAAAGGAAATGAAAAGGAAATAAATGATTATAGTTTTATTTAAATACGTGCTTTTATTTAAAGTATTACTAATTCAAATGTTGTATTATCTGCTGCTTAAAGCTGGTGTTGAATTCCCTCTCTAACATCTATTTTGCAACGCCTTTTATATCGCCCCAAACTACATTTTATAAGATTACATATTTTTTACTAAGTCCCTTATCTTTAGCTGTAAGGTTCATGCTGTCGGCAGACGAGCCGTTTAAGGGGATGACTCAGAGCAGCATGATGGGAATGAATTACAATATAACAAATGTCTGATTAAATTAGCTGTTACAACTGTTCTTAAGGTCGGCCCTTCACGGCTTATTTTGGACTTGCAGTCGTGAAAAATTGTGAGCTTTATGTCTTCTTCACTCACCGACATATGTTGTGTGTGTCTGGCTGTTACGTCCGTACCGCAGTGTGCTGACCTAAAACTACCACGCGGCATCATTTAGTTAATGTGACTGAAAATGAATATGATTCTGATTATGGTTTTGATTATGCTGAAAACCGGTCCGTTCCAATTGGCACCAGATCAATCAGTGCATCTCCAAGCTAAATTCAAATTCATACCGGTGTATTTTTTTTTTACCTGTAATACTTTCCAACCAATACATCAATGTAAGAACCACGTCACATACTACGTTACGTAACAAACGTCATTCCAACTCAAACCATTATCTTTTCCTAAACCTATGACAAATGTTTAATGCAACAGTTAACAAGTTGAAACAGAAACCAGGGAGGAAGCTTCCCCAGAAAGCTGTTGTGTTTACAGTCAAACCTCCTCATGAGTCAGTGGACGTTTGTTCTGCTGAAACAGCCATACAGGCATCGGTGCAGTGGGGGGGGTTCCTTAATAATTGAGCAAATAGCTTTGTAGTATTGGCTTTGAAGTGTTAAAACTGGGTTTAATTTTTAAACAGAGCGTTTGGTGAATGAAGCATCGCTGCACATAGAGAGGAGGCTTTGATGATGTGGAACAGATGATGCATTCGGGGCAAAAAAACATTTCTGTTTTATCTCGCTTCAATCGGAGGCAACCGTCGGCGCTCCAAATAATTAAGGATTGGCCTCCAATTCAAACAGAGAAACAGATTAGCCTTTGCGGTTCCCGGTGGGATCGACTCTAAACACGATGTTTAATGGAAAGGCGTTTGAAATGGTATTTACAAGTGTTGCGCAATTAATGATGTCTGTCCGCACAGGCCGAGAGAGATCTGCCAAAATGCTCCCTTTAAATCTCAGAGTGCCTGAAGGAGATCTGAGTTTCACCTCCTTATTAAACAGAAATCAATAACAGCTGGTAAAAAAGAAATATATATATATATATATATGTGGACAGAAGCAGCAAAAAGAAAGTCCACTGAACATTGTGGTCTTGAGTTAAATATCTCAAAAACTTCCGGACAAATTGACTTGAAATTTGCTGTTGGTATTCATTGTCCCCAGAGGATGAATCCTAATCATTTAAGTGTCCATTCCTGTACCGTCACCATCAGAAAAAAGCTTTAATTTGTTCACCAGAAACATAAAAAACTAAGTGACAAATTGCTGTAACATTTCCGGATAACATTCACGCTCCACAGAGGATAAACCCTTTAGATTTTGGACACACTATGAGCTGGAAAATAAACTTTAATTTATACAGCACCCATTCACACACTCATTCACACACCGATGGCAGAAATTCCGGAAGCAATTTTGGATTCAGGACATATGCCCAAGGACATATGGCCAAAAATAGATGGATATACCAAATATTATGCGCATACGTTATAGATGTGATTGTGACACCATTTCAGCAAAAAAAAACATTTCTTTATGTAGCCTGCTTTGTACATGGACACATTGTCATGGAAACAGGAAACGAGACAAAGACAATCCACAGCTAGAACACTTTTGTCTAAAATGTAAGAGGACCAAATCAAGAAACAAGCCCAGACCATAAAAAGTAGGCAGAACTATGTTGTGTCCATATACTTTTGGTCGTTTGATGGTGTTTCTTTAAACACAAAATAAATCATATGCGTCAGTGATAACATGATGAGTTTTCCAGCAGATATAAAAGACTCCAGGAAATTGGCACTTGAACTTCCTGGAAAACTGCAAATCTATCAAATGAGAATGTGAAAGCGATCCCTCTCAGCTTTACGGGGCTTTATAGTGCGTTTCAGCTCATTGTTTATCTGGCCGGCCCACAGCTTTACTGTTCTGGCTCACACTCACACTGCCCTCATTGTGACGTTTTCAGAGAGAAAGTTGTAAAAAAACTCACTTTACACTACCTGCTCAGCAGCAAACAGCAGGCAGACACAGTTGGAGACCAGCTGGTGAACTTAGTGGAGCATTTAGCAGCAAAAGAGACAGATATTACCTTAGGGAGATGGAGGAGACCAAAAACAGAGCTAAAGAGAGAGAATATTGGACTTAAATTCATCAGACTGACGCAAACACAACTGTCAGGGTTGTGATCACAACTTGTCCCTCTGCAAACAAGTGGACAAAAAACTAATTTACTGCAGGTTAAGGGAAATTTTGACCAGGCACGTCAAGAAAACCAATAGTTTATACCAAGTCGATGCCAAAATTCTTAAAACGTTCTACAGTATTGCAGTTTCCATGGATCAAGGCTTGAGACTATGTGTCCAGTCATCCCAGGGACAATAGAAAGTTTCCCTTCATAATGCTACATTGTGAAAAATAAATATGCGTTGAAAGGGGAGAGCTAGTTAAAGTTAGCAGTTAGCAACAGCGCTGCTTGGCTAAATAATGGAGCTAACAGCTAACATGATGATGCGTTCATGCTCTATTCACTAAAAGTGAGTATTGAGTGAAGGTAAATTATAACATTATCGAGATGTGTTCAGATGTAATATTGTAAAATGTTTTGTTTTCGGCAAGAAATCTGAGAAGGATCCTCTGTGACTAATAATACATTTGGGAAAAAACGTAATGCAAATTGTAATAAAGAATATTGAAGCGCATGTGATTTGTTGTTTTCTTTACCATGAAATTGAATTGGGTATCAGTAATCATGGAATTTAAATGGTATTAGTAGTGAATGCTAAATTTCTGGTAGTATCACATTGACAGCATTTCGTAGGAGCTGTAATTGTATCTGTGTAACTCTCATGAGGTGATTAGATACTAAAATCAGATGTTTGCAGAGCTGATCGGACCTCCACCATGTCAGACGGGTGGGGAGTCGAGTCACCTGAAGCCCTCTTAGTAGAGTTGCTGATGCAGGAACCGAAGGATATTTTCTGTGACTGTAAACGGTTAATCATTCCTGGAGCTCCAGTTTGACCTCAGCTTCACCTCACAGCTCTGTCTTTTCCCGGGACTGATTTCCCATCGTGGAGACTTCCTCCCCCCCCATGTGAAAGCGCTAAGCTGAATAAACTGACTGGGTCGACCCCTGCGGACACGAGGCCAAGTCTGCAAATCTCTCATCCAAGTGGCCCACGGGGGGAGGCTATTTAAAGACCCCGCTGATCGGGCAAAACACGGCTGACTGAGCTTCGTGAGCTTGTAGCGTCCCACATACTGCGGCCGGTTTAGAGCCTGAGACGGTCGCAGGAATGTTTTGCTATGTAGGCTTTATAATCAGAAGGGCAGGCAGCTTTGAGAAGGGGTGTCTTACTTATTGCACTCCTTATAAAGGCCTCAGGAAGCTTCAAACATAGTAGTCTGCCCATGTCAAGAAGAAAGTATTTCTGCTTACTTGTCGTCCTCCTCCTTGCTTCATCTCACTGCCCATCTAACTTTTGTGTAATTTGTGTTCTGTTCTAAAATCCTAAAAGTGACAGAAAGTTGCCTAAAGTGGCTGTTATTTCAAACGCTGTTAAGTTGCGTTCAGACCAGGAAGCAACCTCCAGTTCTGACCAGTGAAACCGATGCGGAAGTTTCTTAAAACTCGCATTCTCTCGACAGGCCATCAGGGGGCGACCTCTCCGGATGCAACAAGAAGTCCGATTGTATAGAAGTCTATGAGAAAATGACTCTACTTCTCTCTTGATTTATTCCCTCAGTAAACATTGTAAACATGAGTTTATGGTCTCAATCTCTAGTTTCAAGTCTTTTTCAATACAGCATGATGTTCATTTAGTAAATGATGCTCCATTTAGAGTCAAACAGACCATAAAGCAGAGTAAGCTTTAGGGCGGGGCTTACTGTGATTGACAGGTCGCATAAGGTTTTTCTTACCTAAGGATAGAGAAACTCATGTTTTTAATTAATAGCAATCCTGTCTCCTACAAAATGACCTTCCCGTACAACTAAACTGTATTCTCAATTACGTTAAATTAAAATGTTTTTCTTGTGAATTACGGTCAAAGTTATTGATATTATAAATAGAAACCAAAAAACAACAAAAACGCAAGAAAAATACTTGATCAGGTTTAGTACAAACACCTTGGATTGGCTTAAAATACAAGCTTGTTTTGTTATTTAAGTAACCAATGTAAATATACATTTGTTCAACTTGACTTTTGCTGTAAACTGTTTCAACAAACTCTATACAGACTTTTGCAGACGAAAATACGTTTTCTATGATACTTCAAGCATAAACATAAGAGAGTTTTTGAGACCAGGCTGTTCTAGTTTGGTGCACTAACAAAACACTTTTAACTGGGTATAAGCATATTGAATATACTATATAAGTACGTACTGTGTGTCTTCAGCTCTATGTTTTCTGAACCTGTTGATCAGTTAGTTTAGTTCTGATGTAACGCAGAGATCCTGAGCACCAAAATGCTAAAAACAACATCTCCCCGTCTGTGTTTTGCCTGTGTTTGGGTGCTGAGTGAATGATGTGGGAAATGTCGTCAGTTCATGTTTGTGTTTCCATTTGGGAAGTGAAATCACATGAAGGATTCCCCCCCCACTGTGGGAGGCAGCGACTGGATGATCAGTCAGCTGACTCAGAGGATTTATTGGGGGGGTTAAATCTTCAGGTTGTAAAGGCTCATTATAGGAGAAAGGCTTCAGAGAGCAACAGCAGCCATGATGCATTCCTGATCAGGACACTCAGGCATGTTCACAATCACACCGTGATGCTTAATGCAGCATTATGTATTTAAAAAGTGGATAAACAAAAGAAAAATCCTACTTCCTTAACTAGCTGCTCTTAACGCATTACTTTTGCTCTGAATAAATGAAACTCAATTGAAAAGAACTACAAAAAAAGGAATTAAAAAGGCAAATTATTCTAATTTAAACTGTAACTTGAATATATCAATACCTTTTTTTATCTCATTACTTATGTTTACCACCATTGTAATCAGGTTACCAGGTTGTCACATGACCTACAGTTCATCTGTGACCATTACTGCAACATGGTGAAGCTCTGTTTCTGGTTTTTAGTTGTCAAAAAAATCAAATTCCTGCGTTATCTACCAACAGCAGGACATTTATATACTCGAGAGATGTTCGTCATCCACAAGATGGATGTCTGAGTTTCTAGTTTCAGACCCAAACTCAACGTTCTCACTGAGAGACTTCCTGACGTGGAGGTGCACTCCTGCAAAGGGTTGAAGAATATCCCACTGTCAAATCGTCAAGTGTCTGACAGCACCTTTTGCAGACATTATGCAGACTTCGTGTACGTCAGCGTTTCTGCAGACTTTGCCTGAAGGAATTACCCACAATTCATAGTGTTGCGACGTCAAACAAGCGGGGTACGAAGCCCAGCGGTATTTAAGAGGCAGAGGAACAGGGAAAACTATAGGGAGCGTATAAACGAGGTGGGCAGATGGCAAAATCAGGGGCAGGTGAGTAATTGAAGGCAGGTGTGGAACATTAAGGAGGAGGGGAACACACAAGGACAGGAAGGAAACAACAGGAGGGGTTAACATTTCAAAAGAAAACCATAAAAAAAATGATGGGCATCAAAATCAGGATTTACTGAAGCAACTAAAGCGTTGCATCAGCATCAATACAGTCATTAATAAAATGTGAATTTCCTCTTTAGCCATGTAATCCCCTTCACCTCCACCCATTCTTTACTTTTTCACATTTATGACGGCTGGAGGACTGTTGTAATTAGTTATCTTAGTGTTTCGATGGGGACATAGAGAGTTGCAGGATACGTTTCTTTTTACAGGCCTGGTTTTATGCGGTCTGAAGCTATAAATGTGTCTATAATTTAAACTATGCTAAATTATGATTTTGTCATCCTTTTTTAGTGCACATTTGGTAAAGTAATTTAAATGAACGCTTACTAGTACCAGCAATGACAACAACATTAATTAAAAAGACAAGATAGACACTGGTTAAACTATCAAGACTGACATTAATAAAACAGACAAAACTTGTACACGTTCACACAAAAAGACAACATTTTTATAGTTTTGAACTGTTTAACCAATGTTAATGGAACTTAAATTCCTTTGACTTGACTTAGGACAAACAATCGTTTCAATAAAAGGCAAATACATTGAATTTAAATATTAAAATTATATTTCATTTGCAAGTCTAAGTTGTGTTCAAATAACACAATCAAGACAAACTGATTTTACTTGATATGATTTAGATGAAAGTATTTGACACGATTAAGTTATGTTCATCCACAATGTTGTTATTTTAGTGTCTGTGTTTGAGGTGATGACGTTATGTAACCTTCTGTATTTCACCTCTTTTTGTTTCCCTTTCCCGCTTTGAATTTGCCTCAAACTCAGCTCATGTGTGAACGCCATCCATGGACGCACATTTGCACATTTGCCTGCAGCAGGCCGAGGCGTTGCTGGAGTAAAAACAGGATTCATTGTTCACCACTGCCTCCATCCCCTCTCACTTCCCTTCCCTCTCTTCCTCTCTTTCCATCAGCTGACTCGGGGGGGTGGGGGAGGGAGAGAGGTCGGCCATGACATGATGCCGTGAAGACCGACAGCAGTGAGCCGACTTCAGTGATTGTATTGTGTGAGTAAGAGACGGTGCTGCTGACTCACCGCAGGCCAGACAGAAACACGATCAAACATCTTGCTTTTCTGTCCCTGAACTCATCTTCTCTGCATTTATCTGACTTTTTACACCAACGTCTCTTCACTCTTTCGCTAGGCCAATAAATTATTTTAATAACATTCTAGTTATATATGTTTTCTAAATATATAACTAAATGTATTTGCGCTGTTGAAGCAGAAAGACCAAACTGCAGCTGGAATCTACTGTTTGTTTAAAAGGTCAACAGACTGAGCAAATTTACAAACTGTGGGTTAATGTTTAAATAAACTTGACATGGTGGTAACAGATAAAAGGTTTGCTGTAGTCCCACATAATGCCAAAGAACCAAAAACTACCCAAAGAAATCTGCCTTACAACCGCTTTCTAAATAAAATCAACTTGTTTCTTTCTAGACATGACTGTCTGTATCTTGACATAGAATATAATTAAGCCTGTTGATAAAACCATGAAACTAAAACTTTTATTTTATGTAAGAAAATGTTTCTTTTTTATAAATATATTTTCTTTCTTTTCTGATAAGTAACTGCAAGGGTTCACATTTCCACAAATAAAGAATATAAAAATAAATAAAATTAAAAAAATAAATAAAATAAACTAATAAAAACGTATTTGTGTAGAAAACAGGTTTAAACAGCTGTGCTGCACTGGCATATTTTTTCACCTCTTTAAAGAAAATAAAGATTAAATTATATGAAATAATATATATATATATATATATATATATCTTGTTCACATCTATATTTTCTATATTTTGGCAATGTTGGGACTCAAATGTGTCTTGTCATCTGGATTGTTTGTCTGCAAAAACGGGAACTGGTTTGTTATATTTGGTGTGCAGCTCCCATGTTTTGCCCTCAGTGTACAGTCAGCTCAGCAGCAGGACTTACACTCTGCTTGGCAACAACGGCTGAATTCTGTGATTGGCTGTTGGCCCCGTGACGTCACGGGTGCCTGGCACCGGGACTGGAATGCAACAGAGAGAGAGAGAGAGAGAGAGAGAGAGAGAGAGACAATCATCTCTGACACACTTGTTTGCTTTCATTCTGCAGAGTTGTTCCTGTTTTTCAACACTTAGTGACATTTTTCACATGCCCTATTAAATGTTATTATTTTAATGTTGCCATGTGCTCTTAAAATAGGGCAAGCTAAGATATAAATAATAATTATACATTTAAAAAAATATATATATTTATTAATTTGTCTTGTAATATATAAGTGTGTGGATTCAGCACTTGTTGAACAGTGAAAGGAGTGTGTGTGTGTGTGTGTGTGTGTGTGTGTGTGTGTGTGTGTGTGTGTGTGTGTGTGTGTGTGTGTGTGTGTGTGTGTGTGTGTGTGTGTGTGTGTGCAGGCTGTCAGCTGAACTCCCTGCTCAGGGTTCTGGTATTTATAAAACCTCTTTGGTTCCCTGTGAGCAGAGAGGAGGAAAGAGAAGAGAGAGCTCTCACTCTGCCTCTGATTCAAGGGATCAAAATTTGAACCACAAAGTAGCTTATGGAGCTGAGAAAGTGACTTTAGATGTTGGCAATTAATGCCTGTGTTGTGTTTTCCCAGTGGAAATACAACCTTTTACAATATAAGTGTTTTGTTTCAACGCCAATTTTTACTTTTCAGTTCATGTTTTTGTTTTCAATGCCGAAAGTTTCATTTTCGATGCCGAAGTTTAAAGTGGCTGTAACAAAGCAGGCCAAAGATTAAATGGACCCAAATGACAATAGAACAACAGCTTATACTGCAGACAACGAGGCTGTAGGCGACAACTTTAGGATAAAATGTTTGTTTTTGCTTTATCTAATTAAAAAAAAAAGAATGCATTCTGGTTGTTAATATTTGGTTTCATTGCCACATGTTGTTAAATCTGGTTAAATGTAATGTGTATTACTGGAGGGCTACAAACACGGGTAACCATCTTGAAATAATGAATTTTTCTTCTGACTTGGAGTGAATATAATATAAATAGCAAAACCCAGAAAAAAAACAACATATCAAATACACAAGGTTAAAACCTGTATGGTTTTTGGATATATTATTTTCCTGATACCTGATTGATTTTAGTCGTGTCAGTGGTATTGTGCAGCTTGGACCCAGATTTCATTCCTAATATTCTGACACATTTACTGAAACAACATACTTATATATTTTTGGCAACCTGGAAAAGATAGTTTTTAATATCATACAGATACTGTATCCTCTCAAGCTACATACAGCTCCCTGTGATTGGAGGAGGAAATAATCGCTCCCTTGGAAAATCCATATATTTATTTTAAATTTGCCAACAGTATAACTTATAAATAAAACTATTTTAATTACTATATTCGTGTGGATACATGTTTTTAGTTATTTTACTGTGGTACAATTTGAGGCACTTTACTTTACTTGAGTATTTCCATTTTCTACGACTTTACGCTTCTACTCCACAACAATTCAGAGGTAAATATTATACATTTTACTTTACTACATATTTAGTTACTTTGCAGATGCAGATTATTAATACAGAATAATGTAATATTATAGAGTGCACTACCCAGCGGTATAAAGTACTTATATTTAGTCCCCATATTAATGCATAAATAATTATAATACAATAATATAATGCATTGTTCTGAAATGAGTCATTCTGCATAATGAGTAGCCTACTTTTACTTTGAGTACTTCAAGTATGTTTTGATGCTAATAGGCCTATAATTGTTCTATTAAGTACAATTTTCAGAACAGGGCTTTTACTTGTATCAAAGTATTTATTTGTGGTACTATTAGGTCAGTAAAGTGTGTGAAGGAGAGGTACCGCAGGTCCTTCCTTCCTGCTGCTGTCAGGTTGCACAACCAGCTCTGCTCCCAGCTCTACTGTGGATTCTTTACTGTTCTTTACTGTTTTTTTTATTGCTCATTTGCTTATTTATAGTACTTATTTTGATCTTTTTTTTTTATTTTACTATGTCTCTTGTTTGCACTATAACCTATGCCAGTGGTTCTCAACCTTTTTTCAGTGATGTTACCCCCTGGACCTGAATTCTGACGGCTCTGGTTTCGCCTTCTTTGGCACTTGTCCCTCCGTGTTTTCAGCAGCATTGCTGCTACGCCTCAACCACGACTCCATTGTTTGAGTTTTTTAGGATAATGAAATTGAATAGCCTACTGAATATAAAATTCAGTTTATGAACGTACACTTGTATTTTATTGAATATTATGAAATAACTATTTTTAAAGGATTTTTGAATGGATGCTAACACGTACCCCCTGGAGTGGTCCATTTGAGAACCACTGCTCTATGCTGCTGTAATCCTGTAAATTTCCCCGCTGACCGTGCTTTCGCCATAAGGGCCCCTCGGCTTTGGAATGACCTGCCGGAGGTGATAAGGCTTGCAGAATCAGTAATCTCTTTTAAATCACATTTTTACAGAATGGCTTTTATGTGATGTCGTTGTTTTATTGTTTCATTTTCATTTGGTCTTAGTATTTTATCTTATATTTGTTTACTATATTTTACCTATTTCACTTGATTTCATTTATTTTGTTCGTTTACTTGATTGTCACTTGTTATTTCATTTTGTTTCTTTGTTTAGTTTTATCCTAACGATTGTTCTTAATGTTTCTTCTATTGCACTGTTTTGCTGGCTTGTCTGTCGAAGCACTTTGTAAACCTTGTTTTTAAAAGGTGCTATATAAATAAATAAAATAAATAAATAATAAAGGATTATCTTAATCACTTGATTTTATATTTCATTATTTAATTTATTTATTTTATTAATTGTATTTATTTGGTCTGTTTGTTTGTTTATTTGATTGTCACTTGTTATTTAATTTGGTTTCTTTCTATTGGACTGTTTTGCTGCCTTGTCTGCCGAAGCACTTTGTAAACCTTGTTTTTAAAAGGTGCTATATAAATAAATAAAATAAATAAATAATATCTTAATCACTTGATTTTATTAATTTAATTATTTTATTTATTGTATTTATTTTATTAATTTATTTATTTTATTTATTTTATTTATTGTATTTATTTTATTTATTGTATTTATTATTTATTTTATTCATTTTATTTATTGTATTTATCTGGTTTGTTTGGTTTGTTTGTTTATTTGATTGTCACTTGTTATTTCATTTGGTTTCTTTCTATTGGACTGTTTTGCTGCCTTGCCTGCCGTGCTACATAAATAAAGTTGTTATTATTATTATTATCTTATCTTAAAAACCTAAGTACTTCTCCCCACTTTCTGTTTTGCTGGCTTGTCTGTCGAAGCACTTTGTAAACCTTGTTTTTAAAAGGTGCTATATAAATAAATAAAATAAATAAATAAATAATAAAGGATTATCTTAATCACTTGATTTTATTTATTTCATTATTTTATTTTATTTATTTAGTTTGTTTGTTTATTTGATTGTCACTTGTTATTTCATTTGGTTTCATTATTTTATTTATTTTATTTATTGTATTTATTTTATTCATTTTATTTATTTTATTTATTTTATTTATTTTATTTATTTTATTCATATTTATTTTATTCATTGTATTTATTGTATTTATCTGGTTTGTTTGGTTTGTTTGTTTATTTGATTATCACTTGTTATTTCATTTGGTTTCTTTCTATTGGACTGTTTTGCTGCCTTGCTACATAAATAAAGTTATTATCATTATTATTATCTTATCTTATCTTAAAAACCTAAGTCCTTCTCCCCTTACTCGCTAAACACCACAGAGTGACGCCTCCTCACGGCCACTACACGATCCCCGGGTGTGAAAGCTCTCCGGATAAAGACAGAGACGGAGGAGGGGGGGTTCCAGTCAACAGAAGCCCGGAGTACGAAGCCGTAGAGCGTCTGCGCTGACGTCACGCCTACGCCGAGGCATCGAGCGGAGCTGTGAGCGCGGCCGTCAGACGGAGGCGCGCCGAGGCAACGCACGCAGCGACGATGAGCTCCGGCCGGCGCGACTGAAAAAAAAAAACAAAAAAAAAAAAACAATTGCGTTATTATTCCGATTCTTTTTTTTTTTTTTCTTTTCATATGTTAATAGTTTCAGGTTTATCTCTGAAGAATCTGACGGACGTTTGGGGGGCAGCCGTGCATTCGCTCCGGGGTTTCAGCATGTCCTCCGCGGCGGTCGCAGCCTCCAGAAGGCAGTCGTGTTACCTGTGCGACCTGCCCCGCATGCCGTGGGCGATGATCTGGGACTTCACGGAGCCGGTGTGCCGTGGATGCGTCAACTACGAGGGTGCAGACAGGATAGAGTTTGTCATCGAGACGGCGAGGCAGCTGAAGAGAGCGCACGGCTTCCAGGACGGCCGCTCTCCGGGGCCGGGGAAGCCGCACCACCTGGCCGGGAAGGAGCTCAACCACTCGGCCGGGGAGCAGGCGAGCCGTGCGCCGCAGCCGCTGGATCGCTACCCGCTGTCCGACCGGCCTCCACGGTTGGGCCCGGAGTACCAGACGACTGGGAGGCAGGCAAACGGGCTCCCTATGCCGAATGGGTTCCCAAAACCGGACGAGCCACCCGAGCTGAACCGGCAGAGCCCGAACCCCCGGAGGACGAGCGCGGCGCCTCCAAATTTGGTGCCCCTGGTAAACGGAGGAGGCATTTCCACCATACACCCGCTGAACGGACGCCCGGCTCAGATGGGGATACCCGGGTGCTGGCGCAGCCTGGGCCCGGGGAGAGCAGCACGGGAAGCGTCCGGAGGAGATGAAAGAGAAACACAGGCCGGACAGCCTGTCGGACATGTCGGACAGCCACAAGGAGTGGATAGGCAAAGGCAAGACGGTGCGGGACCTGATGGCGCTGCACACCTTCGACAGCAGGTTTAAGAAGGACCACGCCGCCATGCAGAGGGTGATGGGCTATGAACCCGGCGCCACTTCCTCAAAAACAGGTATTTAATGTGGAATGCACCGTGAGAACAGGAACTAAAACAGCACTAATAATAATTTTTTTTAAAAAAAAAATTAAAAAAAAAACGTGTGTCAGCACATTTCAAACACGGTGCTGACGTGTTTTTTTTTTTTTTTGTTTTTTTTTTTATATATATAAAAACCATGCTTGGTAATGCCACGCTGCTGGTGTGGACCCGTTCACCTTGCGTCAGTGCGCCTGCGCAGAGCGTTGGCAAAGCCCAGTAGCGACATAAACAAAGCCTTAATTCACTGCGTGTTGAGAAATATCCTGTGTGTGCTTTTTTTTTTTTTTTTTTTAGTGATTCACACGAGCAGCATGCTGGTTTGTGTTTGGTGCTGCTAACCCTCCCTCTTCCTCTTCCTCTTCCTCTTCCACACAGACAGGGGGAAGCACCCACGCAGCATGAAGAGGAAGGCCTCCCCGGAGCCAGACGGCGAGGGCAGCGCCCCCAAGATGAACGGCGGCGAGGGCCAACATTGGCTCCCGTCGCCCTCCGAGGTCCTGAAAATGCCCCCGGTGGCCCTGCAAGGCTTCTCGGCCGCTCCGCCTTCCACAATCTCCCCCACTCCCGAACCACGCCCCCGAGGCGGCCACAGCGCAGAATGGCCAGTCCCCCATGGCGGCGCTCATCCTCGCCACGGACAACGCCGGCAGCACGGGCTCGCCTAAGGACGCCAACCAGGTACACTCCACCACGGCGGGCGCGCGGCGGAACAGCGGCAGCCCCTGTCGCCGTCCTCGGCCTCGCAGAGGAGGCTGGCCCAGAGGGAGGGGCCTGTGAGCGCCAACCCCTCTGCGCAGCACGGGCCCGGGGGCATGGACCCCCACGCGCCGCCGCTGCAGAGCATCCCGGACTCTTCCGTGCCGCCGGGCAGCGTGCCACTGTGCTGCACTTTGTGCCACGAGCGGCTGGAGGACACTCACTTCGTGCAGTGCCCGTCCGTGGCGTCGCACAAGTTCTGCTTCCCGTGCTCCCGGGAGAGCATCAAGCAGCAGGGCGCCACCGGCGAGGTGTACTGCCCAAGCGGCGAGCGGTGCCCGCTGGTCGGCTCCAACGTGCCCTGGGCCTTCATGCAGGGGGAAATAGCCACCATCTTGGCCGGGGACATAAAAGTTAAAAAGGAGCGGGACCCTTGAAATGCTCCCCAGCTGTCTCTCAAACTCTTTTCCTTTTTGTAATCCGACTACGGCAACAGCAGCAGGACATAAAGTAACACACACACTCACCCCAAATATAAATCATCCAGCTGGCCCCAGACAGACTGACGGACATGTACATATTGGACACAAGGGAAGTATATACTTCGTAAACATGGCTGTATAATTTTTTTTTTTTGATTCTTCTTTTTTTTTTCAATACATTGTGTTTCTATATTTTTGAAGATAAAAAGGTATGTACTCTTCATAACAGCCCCTCCCCCCCATCATCATCATCACACTTTGTTTCTTTTAAATCTGTTGGTGTACTTTAGGTCTGGAGACAGTCCTGTCAAACATAGAATGTGACTAATCTGAGCACTTGGCAAAAAAATAATAAAAAAAAAAAAGAAAAAAAAAAAAAAAAAAATGCTTCTAGCTGTACATGTATGCACTTGTTTAAGAAAAAAAAAAAACTTGCCAAATACAGTTTCAGACCTTGTAATAATACCTCCAGTGTCTCTGTGGTTTTGCTTCTTTTTCCATAATCTGCGAGGCCAGGAGTCGGTTTTGGAGAGCCGTGGCCTGATTGTGATTCAGCCATGATGCAATACCTTCCAACAGGCACAAACTGGCTTCCAGGGGAGGAGTGGGAGGAAGGAGAGAGAAGGAGGGAGGAGGGGGGGTGAAGGCCGGGCTAGAAGTGTGTTGCATAAACGTTTTTGTACAGTAAATCACACGTAGGCGGGCTGAGGTCGCTCGCTGCCGGGCCTCGTGTCCTGCGAGTGTTGGGAGATAACGAGGGGGCCTAAAAATAGCCTGCCGTGGAAACGCGACGCTTCAAAGCGACGCCCCGGCGAAGCGTTTGGTGACGCATCCGTGGTGTCAGAACGACTCTGAGCGCTTCACATGCCCTGACAGTATGTTGACATGTTTTGGATTGTTATTTCTTTTCCCTCATGTTGCTGACTAACGCGCTCCCTCATGGCACCGAATCAAGCTCCTCTTTTAGTTTGTAAAAAAAAAAAAAAAAGCCTGGCAGCGGATCAGGGTCACACGGATCACACACCCTGATTTGGGCGGAAAACGTGCATGAGACGTGATGTCATGAGCGGCCGTGGCGGCGCTGGGACTGTTAACGCCAAGCAGCCTGTCCTAGTTTTTCAAGCAAAACTCGCTCTGTCAGGCTGTCAGGATGACAGAGGCGCCTCAGGGCTCTGTTTTTGGCCCCCGGGGAATGAAATCCAAACTGGCTCCCCGCTTCATCTGACAAAATGGCTCCTGTCAGATGGGATTTGGAGGCTTGAATCTTGTTTATTTTGTCTCTATTTCCCATGAAAAACGGCACATTTGTTTTTGTTTCTTCAGTTGTAAGGGAATATTCTACATGATGTGATTCGGTCACTTGTGTGGATATTCTCTCTGCGTCACGCCAAAATAACACGAAGAAGAAGGAGCTCTTAGGGGCCCCTGCCTCAAGACTAGAAGGGAGGACATAAATGCCTTGCTCAGGGGTCACGTGCTCCACGGTGGAATTCCTGAGTCACCGTCCCCCCACCCCCACCTTTCCTCCCTCCCTTCCTCTTCTTCTTTTTTCTGTCTCCTCCCCCTCGCTGCTGCAATAACACGCCTTCCACTGTTCAAGGTTGATCACACAGCGAGCGGATGAATGGGGGCCTGTGTGTGTTTATGCCGGGGCCCCGTCGCTTTCAGCCGCCATTCAGAGCGGCAGCAGCGAGGAAGGGAAACGTTAACCCCTTCCTGGGTCTCTGGCTGCTTCTCCTCCACGGACTTTAATACTTGCAGATTCAGGTTTAAAGCTGAAGCTGACACTTTTCATGACACGTTTATTTTTATCAAAACTTGGAAGTTGCACATTTGCACGCGCAGCACATTCTGACACTGGAGTATTTTTATACTCTAGTTTTATTGGCTCATTAGAGACCGTGAAGGCAACGGAGAAACAGTTTTGGAGTAGGGCTGAAACTAAAATGTTTATTTAAAAGCTTAGCTTTGGAAATATAAACATATTTTATACCTTTTTTAAGAAAAAACTTACTTATAATGCTTGGTTCCAGCTTCATAATCGTGAGGATTTGCTGCTTTTCTTTGTTTTATATCATTTAAACTAAATATCTTCTGGTTTTGGACTGAATCAACAAGAATTTTGAAGAAGTCACATTGGAACTTTTCACCATTTTCTAAGATTTTATAGATCAAACAATCACTTTTATTCATTTTCTTGCAGATACATTAATATTTAAAATAATCTTAAATTGCATGTTACGGAAAATATGTCAAACTGTTGAGCGTATAAATCAGTTTAAATAATAATAGCAGCCCTTAAACATCTAAAATAACTTGGTCTCTAGGTGAGCCGGTGAGATTAAATCTCTTCAGGTCAACAGACTAACGGGTCAGCAGTTGATTGGATTATGTAATGTAGGTTAAGTTATTTAGATAAAATGAGGTAAAAGTGTTAAGCTGAACAAATTAAACAGCTTAAAAGTTTAAATACTTTTCACAAATGACCTGTTCAAAAGTTTACAAGTTTAACTTTTTGCTCTTTTACTGCAACATGTGGACAAACGTCTCCTGACATGTTTTATGGTCTGTTTTTCCGCACGGTCACTAAACTACAGCTGTAAGAGAAAGTACAATACTTCCCTCTGATATCTGGTAAAGTTAAAGTATGAAATGTAGCAAAGGAGATACAAGTGAAGAGAGCAAAACCTCAAACTTTCATTTAGTCACACTACTCCTATAAATACACGTCTTTCTCTGTCTAATGAGCCTCTAGTGAATTTATACTGATCCTACTTCCTGTTCTTAAATACCATGTTGAGCTCCGGCCTCTGACTGAACTGCTGCTGCAGATCTCAAACCTTTGAGGAACTGGTTTACAAGGCGGCAACTGAACAAAGCAAAAAAAACAATTACAGTATGGTACTTTTTATGGAGCGAGAGCAAACAAAAATACATTTATTTATACTGGTTTTGGAAATTTGACACCAACGCTGATATGATTTATATCTGATTTTTGGTACAATACTTGAATCAACAATTGTCTTAACACAAGCAGCTGTAAAATAACTAATCTAAAACAAATTGGAAAAATAGCAAATTTAAAAAATACAAAATAAACATGATGCAACAGACTTACCTTGCACTGCAGCAGAATTCTCACAATGACGCAAGAATCTCGGGATCACATGACGCTCGTAAATCCATCTCGTCAGGCTTAAAGTAATGGGTTTGTGTTAAAGGAGCTACTGGCAGCTATGGGGGCGGGGCTTAGGTGTGTGTGGCGCTACACGGAGAGGCGACTGTTAGTTCAACACAACAATGGCGGCTCCTAAAGAGTTAGCGTCGATGCTGAAATAACATCACTTATATCAGAGAGTATTTCTTTATTGAAAGAAGAGCAAAGAACGACACTGAGGGCTTTTCTTGATCGGAAATATGTTTCCAGCTTTCTTCCGACTCGCTTCGTTAAGAGTTTGATTAACAGATGGTTCATCCAACACCTGCCAAGGATTTCTTTTCAAAAGTGCCTGCCCTTTTCTCAATGATGGCTTTTCAGATGGCTCTGTGTTACAAACCATCTGGCAGGTCAGATTAGCAACAGACAGCTTTTGGTTCGTAATTATTTTTATTTGTTTTTTTGTCACTTTATCGCTGAGAACCAGTCAATTTTTGACTTTGGAATTTTTTTTGACTTTCTTTGTGTACCGTGATGAAGACCCTGTGATGCAGTTGAAATCTCTGCAAAAAAATTGAACTCTTAGCTTGACATGTAGTTAATATGGTTTCATAAACTCCGATTTGTGAATGACAAGGGGCCCTTGAACGGGTCCATGAGGTCCCCCCAAAAATGTCCTTTGGGTTCAGAGGATTAATTTTAGTGTTATTGTTCTTTATTGAAAAGAGAAAGAAGAAGACTGACTTCCACTCACGGTTTTCACCCTCACATTCCTTTGAACAAAACCTCTCAGATGGGTTAAAACTTCGGTCTGCTGATCCTTTTGATGTCTGCCAGCCAATCAGACGGCCAATCTAAACCAGATCCAGACCTCCGCCCTCTCTCCCTCCCTCTCTCTCTCTCCCTCTCTCAGGCCGGTTCATCTTTGGCGTGAGGTCGGCCTCAGATTCCAGCCGAGCCAGCTCATTTCTTTTCATCTGTCACCGAAACTCAACACCCACGAGGCCCGAAGAGCCGGTGGCCCGAGATTAATGGGTTTGCTCAAATTACGTGGCACACTCGGAGAAAAACTCAGTTTTCTCCCCCCTCCTATTCCCCTCTCTCTCTCTCTCTCTGTGTTCCCTCTGTTTGTTCAGCTGTCCCTCTCCCAAAGCGCCCCCCTCCTCGTCTTCCTCCTCTTTCCTGACTCTGAAATGCAGGATGGGGCCGGAGGAAACACGTCTTGAACTCATTGGCAGACGGAACAACAAACCTCAGCTGTTCTCACCTCCGTGAACGCTGCCAACGACAACACGGTGGAAACAGAAAATACCTTGTGATTTCATAACGACTGGCTGCAGCTTTACTCTTATATTAGGAGCCCAAACTAAACCAAACTAAGTGGTTTGGTTGCTTAAACCCAACTTTCATTTTGTGGAGTGAAGTCGTCCCGAAAAGGAGTCTAGGCGAGCACCACGGAAAAAACTACCAATTGGTGTGCCTTTGCACGAAACCAATAGATTGCATTTTGCGACTATTTCTACAACTGCTACAAAACTTTGTTGGAAATTTAACAAGGAATGATTCATTTTAAGTACAGTTGCATAACTATGTCTAGAGGAAAAATGTTCTACAAACAAAAGTAATAAACTGATTGTTACATGCGGCCATGTTGGGGAGACTTCACTAAAGGTGCACTTGCTAAGCAGAAATTAATAGAAAGTAAATGGGAAGACGTGTCCACCTAATATTCTGTTACGCTGCGGAAATGAGAGCAAAACTGGAGGAAAATAACGAACAATGGTACATTTTGAAAATCATATCGCACAGCAAACTTTGGTGCCAATGCCATGAAGTGTGTTCTCCATACACTAGAAGTATAACTGATTTATCTGTAAAACTTATGTCAGGACAACTGCAAATAAGGTCAATTAATATTCATTGTAAACCATGAACATTTTATATTGTAAAACATGCACACCAGTATCCACACACTCTGTATAATATGCATCATTAGTCAAACATTGAGGAGAAAGAAAGAAGTTTCTGTTAGCCGTTAGCTTTCTACAGCTAACGTCTGTACGCAGTCACATCAGCTGTTTCAAGGCTTATAAACATAGATTGTAAAAAAATTCCAGCGAACCACACGTGAAGGCGGTAAGATGGAGATTGACTTTGCAGTTTGTACTTTTTAACAAAGTGTGAAGGACTTCTACAGGTGAGTGTTCTTACCTGCCTGATGAAAAGCTAATAGCGGCCATGCTAACAGTGAAGCTGGACGTATCAGAACAACTGTTGGTGATGATCAGACTTTTCATCCATGGGCGGATCAATAGTAGTCGATATACTCACAAGCTACTCATTTAGTATTGATTCCTTTAATAATATATATTTTAGAATATGACACATTTATGTAGATGAAACTACCCAGAATATACAAGGAGTTGAAACCCCTAAAGCAGTAAAATGAAACATACACACATACACATGTTTTTGTTTATTACTGTTATAATGTCATCCATCTCCCTTGTTTATATTTGTATTGCTTTAGTGGTTTGTTTTTACAATGTATAGTACCTCTGAGTTCCCTTTAAAGCGCTATACATATAAAATGTATTATTATTAATCCATAAACATCATATATAATATTAAAACAGTGACAGGGAATATTTTTACTGCACTACAGGTACTTCTACTGTGATACTTAGAGTACATTTTTACTGATAATACATACTTTCACTTAAGTAAAAATGTCAATATTTGTAATGGAGTATTTTTACATTAATGCACAGCTACTTTTACTGAGGTAAAGACACTGAATAGTTCTCCCCCGTCTGTCTGTATCACACCTCACTGCCAGCTGTACGGCTCTCTGTAGTCATGTGACCGCCATGCTGCTGAGCCTTAGCAACAAGTGCCCCCGTCCATGCTGCTCTGCTGTGCTGGCTTCAGGGTATTAGGGTTTAGGGTGGGGTGATCCTATGTTTACCCTGAATCCCCCCACCCCGCCACCCGGGTCATTGTGTCCAAACGAGCAGCTCGTTCAGGCAGAGCCCCCGAGCTTCACTTCATCTGGAGTGTGTCCAAATCCAAACGCCGTTCAAAAGGTCAGTCCCCCCCCCCCCCCCCCCCCCCGCCACATGAAAGACGACCCCGGCTCAGGCAGAACATGCTGTAGTCACATAATAACGGTCGGCCTGGCCTCCGCCACGTCAGCACTTTTTACAAATCAGACACACACACACACACACACACACACACACACACACACACACACACACACACACGCACAGACAGACCCAGTGTGTACTCTGTCAATAGAAACGCCTATACTGATACTAGGGCATACTACTTCTACTTACTCTGGATACAACTTTACTTTCAAATACCAAAATAGCCTAAAAATCTATATTTAGTAGAAGGGACACTACAACTCTCCACCAAAAGCAGAGGCAGAAGAAGTACTCAGATTTTTACTTTGGTAAAAGTAGAATAATGCTTTTACAGGTGGAATTCCTTCATCAGCATCAACTATACTTCAAGTACATAAAGTAAATGTACTCATGTTGCAGAATGAGCTGTTTTAGAATGATATATGTGTGTTCATCACTTTCATGTTGCAGACGTAAAGTTGGAGCTAATTTTAATAACTTTATACACTGCTAGGTAGCTTAATCTTTTATAATATAAATCACATTTTAGTTGTTGGTAATATGTTGTATTATTAATCAGAATCTGAAATAGTGAAAAGTAAAGTATTTCCCCTGACTTGAAGCATATTAGAAGTATAAAGTAACATAAAATGGAAATACTCAAGTAAAGTACCACAAAATTGTACTTAAGTGCAGTACTTGAGTATTTAACTACTTCCCACCACTCACTAAAACCCCAAATTACCATAATAACGGTAATAAAATTGTTTTCCCTGTGCAAAAATTCTAGATAATACAATATATGCATGAAAAGAAAATGTGAATTGAATAAAAAAACAAGAAGAAACATAAAAAAAACCCCAATTATAGCAAAGATAAAACAGTTCAAGTGACTTATGTATAATGAAATTTGAGATAGCGAGGAAAGTTTTAGGGGATTTCAATTGCGTAACACTGAGTGACTGATTCATAAAAGACATTTCCTGCTTTTCATGCTTTGTATTTTAGTTCCATCGGGGGCTGTGAATGGCAGGGTAAAAAAAAGAGACTGTCAAATATTTTGATTTATCTAATAAATGTGCAGGTTTGGACATTTTTATGAGATTATTTCAATCACTTCAACGTTAAACTCGATAATCTTACAGAAGTGTGTCATCATAAGGCTGCTTCCCTCCCTGTTGTTGGGATGAAGATGAAGATCGCCTGCTCAATCACTGAGAGTGGAAACAGGTGATTATCGTTAAGTCCTCCAGGCAGCGAGAGACCTTTGGTTAAACTGAGGCTGCAGGTTTTATGAGTTGTGGGTTTTTTTTGTCCTTCAGCTCTTAGTTGACATTTCTTTTCTTTTAAGTTGGGAATGCCTTTGTTTTATCAATCATTTTATTTGAATTGTTTTGCCTTTCTTAAACATCTGATCAAGCTAACACATTGAGATTTTATATGCGCTGGTGACTTCTGGAGCAGTTGCTCTAAACGTCTGACAATGTAACGGATGGGTTTACATTTGAGTTACCTGACAGCCTGTTGCGTCTCATACAGACTTTAAAGGGTGCCTTGTGCGGCGCCTCTGCTACTGTACAGCGAATTGTCCATATTCAAATCAGACATGAGGAGTTTTGCTCTGAAACAGAATTTTGACCCAAGCCATGTTGTTTTTTTTAAAAAGCTGACTTTGTAGAATAACACAAATCACCAAAACATTTTTTGCATTTATTATGATTCTAACTTCTCATTTAAACCCCTCCGAAATCCCCCTGACAATGCATCTAACCCTGACTGCTGCAGAAAAAAGAAGGCAGAAGTCGAAGGGAGGGGAAACATGCTAAAGGTGTGTGTGGTGTGTTGGGTGGTGGTGGTGGTGGAGGAGGAGGAGGTGGTGACGACGGCGGCGGGTCAAACCCAGCAGCTGCACTCTCTATAATTAGCCGTCGAGGCGGGCAGAGGCTCCTGTGCCATTAATCAGCGAACTCCCAGCAGCGAGCACCAAGAAAGGAACGCGGTGCCGTGTTCACTCTTTATCTGGAAAAGAGGTTTACGGAGCAACGGCCCAAATATAGCAGCCAACGCGGCCCTGTTGCCTGGATATCCCTGCTGGAAGGTAAACAGAGGGGGGACGCTGGATTTGCCACGTCAGTGAGCTGGCAGGAAGTAAAGGCCACAGCGTGCGGGGAGGGGGAGGGGGCGCGATCCTTTTTTATCCAGACTGATACTTTATAACCTGAGAGCAGCAGGCTGGACTGTTTGCTGGCTTGGGAGGCAGTTTTACAGTAGAGCTGAGGGGTTTGGATGCAGCGTGCACCTTATCTGTTTTATTACGCGGCAGACGGAGCCGAGCAAATGTGATATTGATCACATCGGACCTGCAGAGATAAAACCGACAGGAAGCTCTCTGCTGCAGCATCTGTTGGCTGGAAACAAGGTCCAGAGTGAAAGCAGAGATGTTTCAGGCAAAGACGTCTTAACAAAACACCAAAAATGACAAACCAAGGAGACATCTTCTGATTAAAACAGATTACATGCACTGAAAACTACAGATCTTAATGATATATATTTTAAGGTGCCAACCAAGATCTTTTTTTGCGCTGAGTCAGACCTGAAATCTACACACCAATCAAGTGTCTGAGCTCACAGACTCTGATAATATCTGGCCAGAAAGGTTCCCGATAAGGTTTCCTGGTAAGATGTCTGGAAAGAGCTGCAGGTGTCTGAGAAAAGATGTTCATCTTTTGAAATGAAAATAATCCAAAACTATATTTTATAAAGGATAAGGCTAGTGTTCAATATTTTGTAAACAAATCCTTAGCCATCTAGTCCATCTCTCAATGCTTTCTGACTTTTCCACCCCGAAATGAATAAATAGTTTCATTGAAAAAAAGGTATTTGCATCTGGTCACTGGAGTTTTTATTAAACAAACAGGAGAAAAGAGTGGATTTGTTGGGGACTATTTGTTGGTGTGTATGTGGGGTTGAGCCAAAATAAACTACAGTGTGTGTAATTTCTGAACAACAAAAAAGCTCAAAAGAATCAGCCAAGTGGAAGCAAGTGGAAGCATGTAGATGAATAGAGGAGGACCTAGGACGGAGCCTTGAGGTACTCCTCAGTTCATTTGTGCAGTTGATGTGCTACAGAGATAACGCATGTTATTAGAATAAGTTCTGTTTGGTGTCATTTGTGAAGGTTGATTTTTACAGTTCCAAGTTCTGTATGTACAAGAAACCGAAAGTACACAGAGGCAGTACTATTGTTAAATATTAACTGTCCCATAAAACATTAACCTTGCTTTCAGACAAACCAAGTCGGAAATAAAAAATACAAGATTTCAACTCTGAGGCCAATGTTTATCTTCCAGAGGTCTCTTCCAATTGAGGCATTTTTATTCTGACTGGGCTATTATTATGATTATTATAGGAAAATTTGGTTCCATGTAAACGCACCTAGTGCTTGATTTCCACACCTTAAGCAAGTGTTTTTTATTTTATAGCAACAAAGGTTACCTTAATGAATACATTTTTACCCAAAAAATGATCTTTCCCCTATTCTAAATAAGTATTGTTTTTGCCCAAATCAGACGAACCCTAAACCATGGAAGTCTCAGAACTAAAAATTATTTTTTTTGGGTGGGTTTTGGGAGGCAAAGTTAAAGGGTATCTTCCTGTAAAACGTGTGTGTAGGGTTCTCGTTTGGTTTGGAGGTCTTAAACTACAAAAAGGACTCCTGAGATCAGGAGGGACTCTGACTTTTTTTTCCAGAAAAGATCAGAGCAAATCTAAAAGTAGGTATTATCTTTTGAATCCTGGCTACTGCCCTGTTTGTTGCCCTTCATGTTTAAGCTTTTCTTTTTACTCTTTGATTTTGATTAAAGATTCATTCAAACAGTCATCCGCTCTGCGGAGTGTCAAGTTTTGGCAGAGTTTTATTTTTTTTCCTTCCTCTTCCCTTAAGCCTCGTTGTTTCATCTGCTTTTTTGGCAAACATCTCAGAGGTCTGCTCTTTAAAAAGGAGCTCCCATCCTTCCGGCCTCTCTGTTTAGCCTCAGCTTTGAGCGTTAGCTTTTAAATACAGTGTGGTTTTGTGCTGCGCAGGGTGGAGATGGGCTCTCAGCCGTGTTGGGGGGCCCCGGATCATCTCCTTCAGATCTGCTTTGTAATTAAATATCCCCCGCAGCAGCTCAGGGCCGCTTAAAGAAGGGAAGAGCTGCTTCCCTGCCAACCGTCTTCTGGTAAATGTGTAACAGCTGCTCAGCACTTTCAACCAGGCTTGCTCAATATTTGGGTTATTTCCCAAATCAAAGTCCAACGTTCCCCCACCTCAGCATCCTGCCCCGCCTCCCCACAGGACGCTGCTATATTTGATGTGTGTGTGCTGACGTCAGCACTCCTCCACTATGTCATTTGTGTTTCACAGAGGCTTCTGTTGCAGCGCTTCAAATCCTTTCAACTTTAAACTTGTTACTTTTAATTTGACAAAGATAAAAATAGAAAAAAATAAAAAAGGACTATATCTTGGCATTACTGTAAACTGTATAAAATACGTAGTCTCCCCAACGTCACCTTTAGGTTCCTGAAGAGCCGAGGAGCTCATAGTGGATTGGCTCTGGCAGTCGCCATCAAGGCAGTGATGTCACAGCCCGACTCGTCGCCAAAAATGGGCAAAAAAGTTGGATCGTTTTTTGGAGCTGAGGCTAGTGGCGACTTGTGGCAAGCCACGGCACGCCCCTTTGCACTCAATGCCCCCTCAGTTATGCTCGACATTCAGCCTTATATATGATTTACGAGTTAAAAAGTCACCCCCCTACAGTTGTCATGAACAGGGATATTAGTTATAGAGACCAAAAACATTTTTCGTACCAGGCAGTAAACATGATTACTTCTGCTGCAAAGTTGGACATTTTAACACGGAGGTCTATGTGGATTGATTCCCGTTTGAAGCCAGCCTATAACCTTTCCAATAGGAACTGCATTTTTTGGCACTTGGCTTCATTTCTCAGCACCGTTGAAATTGCTGCTTCAATTTTAAGAGTACCAAAAGTATTAAGCACAACGACTACATACCTCAGGAGGTAGAGTTGTCTTCCACTAATCGGAAGGTTGGTGGATCAATCCCTGGATTCTGCAGTCTACATGTGAAAGTGTCCTTTGGCAAGATACTGAATCCCAAATTGCTGTGAGTGTGCGTGTGAATGATTATCGCTCCTGAGGATAAGGCATCACCTTATATGGTAGCCTTTTGCCACTAGTGTATGAATATGTGAATGCTGACATGTGTTGTAAAGCACTTTAAGTGGTCGCCATGACTAGAAAAGAGACATATAAATTCCGCCCATTTACCTCCACCATTTTTGTTATCCATAAAACTACACTTAATCAGTCAAAAATGAATTAAAAATTCAGCAGCACTTTGTCCACATTAGCTATTAAAATTGAGGTCTGTGGATATTGTGATACTGATATTCATAGTTGTAAATTATCTATTAGTTTTTTGACACATGTAACATACATAACATAATAAACATAACAGACAATAGCAATAAATACAATAATACTCATTCAGTGCAAACCCATTTTATCACTGCTATAAATAAATACAATTTCCCACTGAGATAAATGTTGAAAAATGTACCATTTACTGGAGGGGCTCCAGGCTTATTATTATTGGGGCACATAAGGACAATCTAATATAAAGAGTAGTTCATGTGGATTTGGTGAAGTTAAAAATAGTGACAAATATTTAAAGGAACATTTAAGTGTTAAATTTACGAGTTAGGTGTGGTGTAATTGTGTTAGACAGGTTCAACTCCCACGTCGACCGCAGTGTCTGCATACTTTTGGCCATATACTGTACTTTTAAGCTTACTTTTTATGTAACACATTTAAGAGGGTTTTAAGGTACAAAAGAGTGTGTTTCCTGGTCATGTAAAAAAAAAAAGTGTGTTATCTTCTTGATTCTGCCGCTTCTTTTCTGTGACCAGTTGACCTTTAAACTGTGAAATAAATACAAAACTTATCTTGGAATTACAACATACTCCATGTGGCAATACCGAGAATTGAGTGTGTATATGTGTGGTATGTATGTGTGTGTGTGTGTGTGTGTATGGGACTATTGTTGAGATGACAAAGTCCAGAGGGAATGTGCGTACAGGGTCGGGGTTTGGTTAGTTGTACAACAGCAAACACGTGGTGGGAAACGGTCTGCTGCTCTTTTACAGGCAATTTAGCTCTGTTGACCTGCTAACGCTGCGTAGAGCACATTTAGCCCAAATGTCAAACTGTTTACACCATGTGATATACATTACCGTGCGTGTGACGAAGGCCCCCATGAAAGTAGGCTTTTCACAAACGTCCCAGAACGCTTCCCTGTGGAGCGCCAGAGTACAAAACAAGTTTTAACACGGCAAGCCTTAAAAACTGTAGCTTTCTGCCCCCCAGAGAGGAGGATGCAACGGATTAACATCCAAATGAGGAGGCGTGTGTCGCTGCCGGGAGGGGGGGGGGTTGAGGAAGAGATTCCCCATCTGACTGGCAGTCAGCTGATAGCGGGCGGATAAATGAAGGCAGTGTGGAGGCAGGGAAAATCAGGTCACTGCTGCTCTGAAAACAAGGACACACATTTTATTTCCTCCCCGCTGCTGTTCCAAAGAGGGGAGGGGAAGACTGGAAAACAGGATTTATAGTCTGGGTTATTTTCATTGGAGTCATGAGGTTTCCAGACCGCTGTTCTTCCTCGGAGCGCTCCAGCAGTATGTCACCTCGCTGACATAAAAAAAAAATAGTCTGCAAACCCGGAGGGACTTTTAGAGGACTGTGAACCTCTGCAGCCTTCTGGAGTTTAAAAAAACAAAACACCTCCGCTTTAAAAAAGTCTCACCTTTCCTTTTTAGATTTTTTGGCCAACTCTTAGCAACGGCATGTCATTAGTCAACATATCTTCCTGCCCGGTTTCCGACAGCACAAATCAGCAGGACATACGTCAGTGTCAGCACCAACTGCTACAACATGTGGTTAAGGACTGCAGGGAAAAGTGACAGATTTTTGTGGGGCTGCAAAGGAAGAAACAGATGTGCTTGAATTCACACTGGCATCTTCTGAATTCAGTGCATATACAGGCCAACATCACCAACATGGCTATTAACAGTGTTTTCTAATATGTTATGTAGATAAATCTGCTAGTTTCTCTTCTGATTCCTGATGAGCTGCACGTACAGTAAATGCGGTGGATTACTGGTCTGCTTGTGTGGCAACCTTGTCGGTGTTAAAACTGGCAGGAATGGAAATAAATGAGAAATAAAACATAAACAAAACATGTCAAATGAATGTGTATAGTAAGTAGTTGTATGTTGAAAAAGCACAACAGAGTATACGGACATAAACAGCAAAAGAAATGTTGCTGAAACACATGTCAGCTATTAAAGTCAACTGGTTTATAAATGGACTAAGATCAATTCATGTATTACTGAGGTGAGTATGTGCCAAAAGCACATTTCAAATCCTGCCTTTAGGTGTGGGTTGACTAAACATTGATTACAATCAATGAGAGAAGTTGCATTACATTCCTTTTTTTATTTTATTTTTTATTTGAATTGTCACCTGACACTTGAATTTAGTTTTTTCTGTAAATTAGGACATTTCCACCATGAATTAATGCAGAAAATGTCAAAAGAATGCAATAAATGAAGTGTTTGACGCTCAAAATATTCTGGGGGGAAAATGTAGGCTACATGCTAACAGACGTGATGGAAAAAAAACCACTGGTGAGAATACAGCAGCTGATGACCTTTAACCCTGTAACCTACACCAGCACCGCACTGTATGACTGAGGGTGTCATCACTCTGCAGACCACTTTACCCGTGTGTGTGTGTGTGTGTGTGTGTGTGTGTGTGTGTGTGTGTGTGTGTGTGTGTGTGTGTGTGTGAGACTCACACTGTTACAAAGCCCTGTGTGAGTGTGTTATGTAAACCACAAACACACACACATAATCACTCATGTATTGTATATGTGTGTGTAAAATGTCCTTACACATCACATGTGTTGTGTTGAAATGTGTGTAGCGTCTGCGTATAAACAACCTCTCTCTCTCTCTCTCTCTCTCTGCGTCGTGTTTCTCTTCTGCCTCGTCAGCGGCGTTTCATCTGGCGGCGGGGCGGAAGTGCCGACATGTGTTTCTAATCCCGCTGCAGGTCAGAGCCAATCAGACAGCTCTGATCATATCAAAGGCTCTGACACAGTAAACACACACACACGCACACACACGCACACACACAGTGAGATGAAGCGATGTTTCGCCCTGCAGCTTGTTTCACTTCTCTTCTGCGTGGAGGGTGGAGCTGCTTCGTGTCAATCACACATCAAAGAGCGGGTTTTTTTTCAACCTCCACCACCTTTTGTTTCTGACGTGGACCGACGGATCGGCTGCTGGGTCGACGACCTTTGACCCCAGTGTTTCCTGCCCACTCTGGGCTACGAGCGCCGCAATGTACTGCTGAGATTTATTCTGATTGAAAGACGTGATGTTCAATACTTATTGTTTTGCTTCGTTGTACAATTGTTACTTCTTGAATGTGTATATATTTGTTCAGTGAAATCTTGGGTTTTTGTTCATATTAATGTTAAGTTACATCATCAACCAATCCTGGTTATATACAATTAAAGTCAAATGAACTGAAGTTAGCTGAATTTAACTGAAAGGGCGAGATTAGTATTCTCTTTTTTTTTATATCAATTGCTTCCCAGTAGTGCTCTTTATGTGTTCAACTCTGAAAAATTCAAATTTTGGTCATACTATGAATATTTAAGCGTCAAAATGCTACTTTCCCAAACCCCTTTTACAAAATGTTTCCATTTGACAGAAGAGAAAGTGACCTGAAGCGAAGTAAAATGATATGATTTTAAGTTAAGCAAATTTTTTTTTAAATATGTTTAGCAGTCTGTCATTCTTTGTTACTTGGTGTCATCTCACTTTTCCCGGTTTGTTTTAGCTGAATGTCACAGTTCTCCCGAGTTGATTGGAGCGTTATTCAGATCACCTGTTGTGTAGCGAGAGAGGACCAGCTCCTAATTAGGAACTGAGAGCAGCTTGACTTAATACAGCGGGACCTCGTTTAAAAAACAAAAAGGTCACAAAAGTGATGAGATGGGGGAAAATGTAATATAAACTGTTGCAGTTTGATTCATCTTTAACCTTCTGTACTAACAATAACACCCGAATGTAAAAAAGAAAACAGATTCTTCTCAATTATTCCTGGCGTCATCTTATGAAGTAGTTTTGTAGCCCTCGTGTGTTAAAGCGAAGGCAGAAGATGTTGGTGATGGACAGGCGTGGTCTGCTGCTCCTGCTGTTATGAAACAGCTGCCTGTGAACAAAACTTCCACAGAAATTTTCTTCACACATCAAAGGCTCTTTCTCCGTTTGCTGCTGCTGCTGCCGCTGCAGGCTGTGAAATATGACTTTATTTTCCCCTCCCACACTCCATCCATGCATACCAATCTGACAGCTCTTACTATTACCCGTGTGTGTGTGTGTGTGTGTGTGTGTGTGTGTGTGTGTGTGTGTGTGTGTGTGTGTGTGTGTGTGTGTGTGATTGCCTTTTGCAGAACAGAGTTGGCTGTGACTGTATATATACATTCCAGTTCTCGACTCGGAGCGCCGTGTTTCTAAACCTCGGTTGCTCTTTTCCGTCTCGTGTTGTGTAAGAGCTTCGGCCCACACAGCCGAGCCGAGAGACCGGGAGAAAAAAAAACAAGCCCCGAGGCTCCCATGGGGCCGAGAGCCCGAAGGCACAAGGATGGGGGGGGGGCATTTTATCACACTTGAAAGAAGTGATTCGCAAACCTTTCTTACCGTGCTCCACATTTCTCCAAAAATGTATGAATCAATTTTTTTTCAGGTCACTGCAGTTTTTTTTAAGGTTGCACAGATTTTTATTTTTATATCAAGTATATATAAATGTGTATGTGTAATGTGAAAAATATATTTCTCTTTTAGGCTGGTTTTGTTGCACATTACCTGTCTGGTTCAGAGTCAGGCTGCCGTTGAATAGTAAAAAAAAGAAAATAAAAGACATCCTATGTTTTTTTTCATTTCCACTTTTCGAGGACCTCGATGGAAAACGTCATGAGGTTAAGTGAAGATGTGAAGGAGTATTTTAGACGACTTAAGAAGACATGAATACATTTTTTTTGTCAGATTTTTTTAGCCAACCCACTATTACATTACATCACAGTCATTTAACAGACGCTTTTATCCAAAGCGACTTACAATCAGTAGTATATTACATATCATTCACCCATTCACACACTGATGACAGGCTACCATGCAAGGTGCCACCATCAGACTCTAACTAACATTCATGCAACATCCAGTCCACACCGATGGCAAGCCTTCGGGAGCAACTTGGGGTTAAGTGTCTTGCCCAAGGACACATCGACTGCCGAAGCTATAAGACATTAATAGTTTATACATATTCATCATCTATCTACAGCGTCCCAGGTGTATTAAACTGCATTTATTTCGTTTTTTGTCCGTTTAAGGTAAGAATTCTGTCACTAGGAAATTGCAATTGGGCGAGGTCATGTTGCCATGATGGGCGTGGCTTCTAGTACATTACATATAGTGCATAGACTGTATACAAGAAGTGGACGTAGTCACTGGGATGTCACCCATTGGTCAGTTTTAAAGCTCTGTGTTCTGCATTTTGGTCGTCGCCTTTTTGGTGTTTGATCGTCACAATCTTCTTTATTTTATTTTTGTACCAGAAGTGACACGAGAGGGTGGAGCCTAAATACAACCGAACGCTGAATAACACCATTTTTAGGCGACCAAGAAAGGATACAATTTACTTTCATGACATAAAAACACACCGTGAAAGGATTAAAGTTGTAAGATGGAAACACGGACCAATTCCAGACCGGACAACGCCGTGGTGGCGATATGTCAACCACAAAGAAATAGGGGCCAAGAACATCTTGAATGTTGCAGCAGAGGTTGCAGCATCTCACAAAGCTGGTTTAAATGAACCATCAATTTATCCTTGAATTCCGTCCAACCATATTATTGAAATATAATCAACATTTACTCTATTTCCCATCATTGTTTATTTATGATTAACAAAAGATTGGGTACATTTCCTCTGCTGTCCTGCTTGTTCTTCTAAAAATGCAATGAGATGTGAGTTGTTGTTCATTCACTCATTCATTGAGTCGTCCCACAGGCGGAGCAGGATTTCCACCACGACCCTGACAGCTTCACATGTTCTCATCTTTTTCCCAAGCTCCCAAAAAAAAAAAAAAAAAAAAAAAAAAAAAAAAAAAAAAACCCAACCCTCCTCTAATAACAGCCTGCGCGTGGTAGCAGAAATCCCCATAGGAGCAGGCCAAGGCAGAGATTTCTCTCCCTCTGTCATTGTTAGCTGTGAACATCTGGTTCCCAGCCATGATTCATGGAGGAGCGTCTCCCTCCTCCTCCCTCCTCCTCCTCCGTGGTTGGAGATGGGATCGGGTTTTGTGGGAAGGGGGTGAAAAAAACTCTTCGGTGTCAGTCACAGCCTCATGGAAAGTTATCCGGCGGGCCAGGAGCAGGATATGTTTAGATGGTGGCGGTGGTGGTTTGGGGGGCATGAAGGAGGGGGGGGAGTGCATTTTTGCGAGACGGGATGTTTGAGTCTGGGCTCTTTGCCAAAGGAGAGAGAGAGAGCAGAGAGCTGGAGGGAGGATGAGGAGGAGGGAAAACATCCTATTTAAGGATTTTGTTTTCGTATTGAAGATTAATTATTTTATCAAGCAACAGTTGCATTTGTTTCCTTATCGGAAGGTTTCTTTGAAAGTTACTGAATCTATTTTTTTCTTCCTCAAGCTGGCAAGAAATAAGTCGGGTCATTTTGCGTTTTCTTAAAATGATTTTTCATCAACTATAGATCGATGCATCATGTGGAAAATATATCATTTTTTACAGTCTTTTAGCTCCTAGTTTTGGTTTTGTGGCACATTCCCTGTCTTGTTCAGTGTCAGGCTGCAGTCAAATTGTTAAAAAAAAAAAGACATCCTATTTCTTTTTATAACCACTTTGCATCAACCTCGATGAAATCATGGGATCATGAGGTCAAGTAAAGATTCAAAGGAGAATTCATAAGGACTTAGGAAAAGACAATGATGGTGCTAAGTGAAATTCAACTTCATTAACACCATGCAACAGATGTCTTTTTAACCAACTATATCAATAAAACCAATTGTATATATGAAATTGTGGCAAGGCGTCATCTCCTTTCCTTCCTTAAAGGACGGTCCAGTGTACCCAATGCCAAAATGCGTTGGTGGAGACCAAAAACGGAGCTAAAAGAGAATATTAGACTCACAAACACTCCTAATGAATCATGTTATTTATCTGTAACTGCTTGATGTGGGAATAAGCAACTGTCTGCTTACGAATTCACCTTTATTAGATGATATGTCAATGTTCTGTTGCAAGAAACGCGGGTTTCAGGTCATGAAGAAGTTGAAACACATTCCCGTAGTGTCGGGTCAAAAGGTTTCTTGCCTAAAATGTTCTTTGTTTACGTTGACGGGACAAACATCTTCTAGTGTCCGTGTGAATTACGACTGTCAGGTGCGAATTTTCGTGGAAGCAGCACAAAATCTGAAAGGAGGTAAGGGTTGATGGCTGAACGTTTATATCTCGTTTCCCACAAGCAGTGAGTAGTGATTTTTATCTCTGTGCTTTGTACTTTTTCTTGCAATGTTCCTGCTCAATCTTTAAGAATTCCCTTTTAGATTTGAATAAAAAATAGGTTTTGAGGCAGTAAATGTTTCTGTTACTGCATACTAGACAAAGAAAATATTGACCGTGGTTATCAGTCTGCAGCAAGTTTCAAGTCCCTGCATGTTAATATTTATGGCATCAAAATGAAACCAAAGTCCGTCTGAAATGAAGCATTCATCCATCCACAAACACCTGATGATGGTATGTGTGTGTGTGTGTGTGTGTGTGTGTGTGTGTGTGTGTGTGTGTGTGTGTGTGTGTGTGTGTGTGTGTGTGTGTGTGTGTGTGTGTGTGTGTCCCCCCCTTCGTATCCTCATCGAGCTCCGGCATTCAGACTGAGGAAGCTTTTTCCTCCTGCAGAGAAAACCCAAAGTGAGGAATCGTCTACGAAAAGGAAAGCCAAGCTTCCACTGTGGTTGACCTACTTTCACCGGGAGCCAACCTCCATCGAGGGGGAAAATGGCAAAAAAAATAAAAATATGGAAACCAATCCTCAAACGCTGCACTCAGTCTGGGTTCAGAAGAACTAGAAAATGGGATTTAAATTGCTCTAAATGTGGATGTTTGGGAGCTCTGAAATATTTTTGGGGTTTGTGTTTGTGAATATTTTACCTTATGCAAAGAATGAAAATATTGTTCCTCCAGAGTTTTATTTTTCAAAGTGGTCTCGTCTTTTCTCACTGTCACTTTAAAGAGTAGCTTCACACCTGGCCACACCCAATGATGATGTCACAGTGTCCCGGAGAGTACACCTGTGCATCACTGCAGCAAGATGAGAATATAAACCACTGGAGTTCAGTTCAAAACAAGACAGAAACTTCATATTTAAAGGTACCAGAGAAATATTTACTCTGTAAACTAGAGACCTCTTTGTGGAAGCTAATAGGGATACAAATAAAGAGTAAAATTAAGACGCAACAATATAATGAATAAGATTTACAGGTAAGTCTAAAATTCTGCAGGGGTGTCGAAGATAATGCCATTTTCATTACACCAAATGGGAAAGCACTAAAACAAGAAATTCTCAATTTTTATATTTCAGTTTTTTTGTCATTACGTCATTGTCATTATGCTAAGCTAAGCTAATCAAGTCCTCCAGACTTAACAAGATAGTGGTATTGATCTCCTCTACTGTCTCGTCTGAGAGAACAAAAAAAAAAGAAAGAATGTATTTTAGGATCAGGACTCTGAGGACTGGAACGTTCACATGAGGATCTGTCAGGACATGTTTATGTGATGGAGGGACAAATGGATGCTCCTACGTCTCCATGTTCACACCAGCCGGGGGTAAAAATAGATTCACTATACACACCAAACCCTCCCTCACTTACCCGCTTCCTGAGAGGGCAGAGGGGGTTGCTGGGTAGACCTGGAGGCTATATTTATCCAAAGGCACAGTGGGAGTTTTATATATATATATAGATAAATACATATATCTATATATATATCTATATCTATATATATATACACAGTGGGTACGGAAAGTATTCAGACCCCTTCAACAAAGGGTGAAAAATTTAAAGGGGTCTGAATACTTTCCGTACCCACTGTAGATATCTATACACACACGTAGATAAAATGGTGGAAACCCCCTCCTTTAGCTATGTGTGTGTGTGTGTGTGTGTGTTTTTCCGGATACATCAAGTTATATTTAAAACAAACATCTGAACCCCAACCTAGTGAAACTTAAAACCGCTCTTACCCTTTACACAGTCACACACACACACACACACACACACACACACACACACACACACACACACACACACACACACACACACACACACACACACACACACACACACACACAGGTTTGAACCCCTGTACCCCTGACATATCTTAGCCCTACACCTAATTATGACCTTAAACCTTAAACCTTACGTCTTACTCATCATATACAGGCATTAAATGTTTCCTTATACAAAACGTCCTCCCTTCCACTCGCTTACCCAAACTCTTGTCCCTGTTGTTAAAATGTTGTTACTTTCCAAAATATCTTTCATTTTCCATAAATGTCTTCACCTTCCAGAATGTTCAGGCTTTTGAAATGATGTCCTCACTTTCCAAAATGTCCTTCATTTAAAATAATCTTGCCCTTACTTTCTAAAAATATATCCTCAATTTGTAAATTGTCATTGTTTTAAAACAATTTCTCCAAATGCCAAACATTTTCACACTTTTCCCAAAATATCCAAACTCAACAAAGATGTCTCTACTTTACAAACTTTACAAAATGTCATTGCTTCCCAAAGGTCTTACTTTAAAAAAAAAAAATGTCCTCCTATACCATGATGTCTTGTCAAGTTAGAGAAAATCTTCACATTTACCAAACATATGCTCACAAAAAAGTCCTCATGTGTACGAAAAAAAAATAGTTCTGCCTTTCCAAGATGTCTTGTGTTTTTCTAAAAGGGTTCCAAAAATGTCCTCGATTTTTTTCTAAACTGTCCTCACTGGTCCAAACTTTCCAAAAGCTCACATACCCTTTTGTATGCGCTACAAAACAACAACATGTGAAATAAACATTCAAACTGCTCTGATTTCTCTGCTGCTGAATTCTTTTTAAATGCTGTGTTTCCTCGAGTAAACAGAGCCTGTTTACTTGTTTTGCGCTCTGCCCTACTTTTATATCATAGAGAAGAAGCCGATTTATTTTTCTTCTTTTTAAAAATCAGGCTCGTGTCAAACGCTCCCGGCCTAATTTGTTGTCCTCATCTTTTTAAAAGCTTAAACACATATCAATGAATAAATAAATATAAATGCACAATGCAAACATGAAAGGCTCGATTCCAAATAAGCTCCGGGGGGGGGGGGGGAATTACGCTGACTGTTAGCAGCAGCAGAGGAGGCTTCTGGTGTTGTGTAGAATGTGGTCGGCATCAGAACTCAACACCTTCGACCTTTGGGCTCCTGTGATGCTCCAGCTGCTCTCGCATGAAGCCCGTCAGCTGACATTCCTGAAAGGACGCGGGTTATTTCTGGCTCTGTCAAAGTGTCTAATGGGAGTTTTTACGTCTTGATTTTTAAACTCGAAACCCCACAAGTCCTCGTTTGAATCTTTCGTGGTCTTTCTGCCAAACATAGTAGTGGAGGAGCGACAATCTTCTGCTTCATCTCACACCAGCAACAACTATCTGCGTTTTTACATTTATCTGTTTTCTGCTATTTTATTCCCGGACTTTTCTTTTGTCGTCTTTTTCCACTTTAAACTACGACTTTCAGATTCAAAAATTCATAACCTTCAATTCACAACATTCTGATATTTTTTGTAATACCTCTCTAAAAAATCAATTATTTTACATGCAAGTTTTATTTCTTTTGCATCTTATTATTATTATTTTAACACTTGTTCAGTGCGAATGAAGCAAAAACTCAATACACAACATGTATCCCAATGTCATCACTCTTAATGTGAATGACCCCAAAAAGTTTATTTAAAGAAGTCATAGTGCAGACGATTTTTTTTGAACAGTTTTTTTCCCCACAATGCAATGCACATTGATAACTGAGTTCAAAAAATTGCAGATAGTGTTGAGGCAGCTCAGAGAAGATTGAAAACTCAACATTGCAAAGTTGCAGTTGACTCACGTATTTCCTGTTGGTATAAAAAGGGAAAGTACGCCACTTCTTTTGTGCTACCTGCAAAAAAAATATAATGGCACTATTAGCATAAGGTACTGTTAGTTTGATTTTAATATGAATATGATAAATATGATATGACTAATATATTATGTAATGTTTCTACGGAGTAAGACCTGTAACATTCTCCGTTTTTTAATATATTTGTTTGAGATGATTAAATGATCTGAAATTTTAACCACAATTATTTTCACTGAGTCACTCAGCATAAAGCATGTGGCTTAAATTCCTCTGAATGTAAAATGAGGCTCGGCTTTGCGTAGTGTCTCGGTGATATTCAGACATGTCTGGACTTGTTTTTGCACCAGCACATGGATTTTTATCTTTATTTTATTAAACAAATATGCATGCCGGCATGTAAATCTGCAGCTGACACAAACAAAGCAGCCAAACTGAAACGTCCACGTGTTTTCCTGCAGCTCGGCGCACATGGCCCGCTGTGCATCCCCCGGTATCGGGTGTCGAGGTAACCAGAGACACCTGACCTGTGCTAATGTAAGTAAGCCAGCCGCGGGTCAGTTATATTTAGACCGAGGGGCGGGGACGGGGGGGGGGGTCAGTGCTGCCTTAACCCCCGCAGCTCCACAACATTCTCCCCAGCTCCGCCTTGCACCAACGATGTCGGGGAACTGAACGGAGAACGGCGAGGATTTATGCCCGACGGATAAAAACGGATCGGGTAGCGGTCAAGGACGCCTCCCTCTGCTCTACGTGACATTACGACGACCCGAAAATAGATCCAGGGAGAGTCGAGGCACGAAACCCAATCAGGACCTCGAGACAGAAGCCAACACGTTGAATAAGTAGATGTGTTGGCTGCCAGTCGCTGCTAGACTAAACTGAAAGAACTTACCACAGTCAGATTTTAGACAAGTATGCTGCAATGTTTAAGAAAGCTGTATTTTAGATTCTTCTTTGTAGTGACTTTAAAGGGCAGTAGATGTTGGTTGGCTGTACATTCTCACAGGTGTTTGGCTGAAGACACCTCTGCTCAGGTTATGAAGGTCACTAAACTCACCACACTAATGACAGAGGACTTGGTTGAAATTAGCCTTAATTATAATATGACCCATTGTGAAGAACAGCACTTAAACATTGCCTCATGGTTAACATTGTTAACCATTTGGTTAGATTTAGGCAACAAAACTACTTGGTTAAGGTTGGAAAATAAATCAGAGTTTGTGTTAAACAAATAATGTGATGTAAAAACATAACCTACTTTACTTTTACACAGGACATGAATAGCTTCCTCCTCTGTCAAAGTCCTGTGAGTGGACTCTAGCTTGTTTATACGCGTTGTTTTACCAAAAAACTTTCAAAAAATGTGGCTCGGTGTGGGCTGCAATAAGCTGACTGATAAAAATTGAAAGATTAATGATGTGCAAATCTTGCAGTAACAACAATATCAGCAGTACTCTCAAACAGGATAAACATGTTTCTGACTTACTCTGTTAAGACGGGAAGAATGTAAATTGTCTAAAATGACGTCCACCAACAGCTGATGATAAACATAAACATGGTTCGGGCCCAACAGAAGCTACAAAGTCAACAGCGTGAATCACAGAGTCATGTGAAGCCAACACGGTCTAATCAGGTACGCGGAGTGAAAACACCTGCGTGGGTGCAGCATGACTGTGTGGAGGCTTTACAGGGGATGTTAGAAGAAAGGAGACAAGTTTATGCAAAGAAAGTGGAATATATTCATGAAATTATAATGAAACATAGCCCAAAAAAAAACTTAAAATTAAAGAGGAACCTTCCATGTGCTCAGGTTACCAAAAGGGGGATAGTTAGTTTTGTTTTATATTATTGTTGAGTATTTTATTCTAGTTTTATTTGCTTTGCAATATAAATAAAGTTTACTATGATTATTAATAATCACCATGTATCTATGGACACACGCACCTGTTGTACCAACATTAACAGAGTGTCAGTTTATGCAGAAGCCAAAGTAAACCTGTCACTCTCTGCTCAGATGAGCCGGTGATGAACACCTGCAGACAATCTGCACCAGAACGAAGATCGCTTTCAATTGTGGGCCAGCCACATTTACACTTTACACTCTGAAACTCACCTGCATAGTGGCTTATGTCGCAGTGCATCAATAATGTTTTTCAAGGTCAGTTCACTGTTGGGTTTTCAGTGTTGAGGGCTTCATTGAAAAACTTCTAGAGCTGCAAAGTTAGACTGAAGTTCATTAATCGTCACCCACAGCTGTCTGAGACCAGAATGTAGACACAATGATTTGGGATCATAACTGATTAGAGATCAGCTGGCTGGCTGGCTGGCTGGCTGTACACATGAGATAAATAAAGAAGTTGTTCGGAGGCGTTCTGGGAGGTTTACAAACTCAATAACTAGACTAGTAGAGCGAATATATACGACACAGGCTGACAGAAAGTGGTGGTTACAAACCTCAGGTACAGAGTGTTTCCTGGGAGGTGTTGAAGATCTGATGGTGTCTAACAGTGGAGGAGGATCAGAGGAGGATTTTTCCTCTTACGTCTGATCCATCTCTTTAATCTGATTCCATGAAAACTGCTGCTCACAGCAGTACAGATATACCAGACTCCTCTTCAACTGCTGCAGCAACAGGGCTGCAGGACGTCCACACACACACACACACTGGTGATAACTGGTCTGACTGTGTGTGTGTGTGTGTGTGTGTGTGTGTGTGTGTGTGTGTGTGTGTGTGTGTGTGTGTGTGTGTGTTTCTGGGTTTCCTGGAAACATCCTGCTGTGCCCGATCAGGAGCCGCGGGGCAGCCAGCTCAGCAGATTGAGCTGAGTTTGTATCCGTTCGTCCTCTCGGAGTTCAGTGTTATTCTACACCGACGCTGGCAAAGATCAACTCCCAGAGGAGGAAGAGTGCTCAACAATAATAAGTCTCCCTGGTTTACTTTATAATATATATAATATAAATAATTATAATTCATAAGAAGTGGACATAGCCAATTGAGACGTCTCCCATTGGATTTTGAATTACAGTTTTGAAGCCTTTAGGTTGGCTTTTGCCAGTCGCCATCTTGGTTTTTGGCTGTCGCCATCTTGCATTTTTGCAACCAGAAGTGACACGAGAGTGTGGAATTAAGTAGAACTGAACGCTGAATAGGACATCTTTAGGTTTGCAACATTTTTTTTAGAAATAGAAAATCACACAGTTAAAAGGATTAAGATTTGAATACGAAAACGCAGACAACTTTCAGACCTGCTATCGACCTCTCAATCAAAATGTAGCCTGCCCCTACCATACCCTGTTTTATGGTCTGTTTGACTCTAAATGGACCATCCTTTACTATTGAACATCGTGCTGTATTAAAGAAGACTTGAAACTAGAGATTGAGACCATAAACTCATGTTTACAATGTTTACTGAGGGAATAAATCAAGTGAGAAGTAGAGTCATTTTCCTATAGAATACAATTAGACTATTTTTCTGCAACTAGATGACCCTGCTGGCCATTAGAGAGAATGCAAGTTAAGTTAAGGCACTACAACATTGGATTCACTTTTCACTTACATTTTCAGAACCAGAGGTTGCCGCCTGAAAATTTTCCAAAGGTTTCAATACAACAAGCCCTTTTCAAGGCAGTCGTCTTTTGTCTGTCTTTGACACTTGCACTACTGTCTGACCGTGTCTCCTAAACCAGGTATGAAACACCCCATAGCTCCTTGTTTTAGTTTTTCAGTTCATTTCAGGTCTGGAGCTAATTTAAAATTGCTAAATGTATAGCTATTCCTATTATTAATAAGAGTGAAGGTGGAGTTTGGATTTGCAAGTGTCAATAAATTTACCGGAATCTGCTTGGCTTGTTTTTTTGCAGAAATAAAGCAGACTCATCAGTACTGGGGACTGGTGACAGGAGGGCGTGTGGTTGATTTGTGACCCTCTGATTGATTGAAGCATCTCCACACTGTCGCTGTCTCCTTCAGTTGTTTCTCCGGCGAGCGCTCACATATTTCAGGTCAGCCGGCCGGCCTGCAGCCTGTCCCGTCACTGTGACTCCATCATTGATCTCCAGAGATATCTGTGTTTGATTAGTGACATCTCCAGACGCTGTATCCTTCTGATAAGCCCCCCGAGTCTAGACCTGTTGGCGGTGACGATCAGCCCGAGCCGACGGCGTGGTGTCGTAGCGACTCAAAGTCAGAATGGCGAGCGCCTAATCTCCTTAATGAGAATTGACTGGCGCTGTCAGAGTTGATGTTTTCCCTCAGAGTCTGCGGATGGAGCTGCCATTATTATAATTAATCCCGGCCAGGGGAGGTGTGAAGACAGCGAGGGGAGGAGACGACTTTGATTTGAGAGATTTAGATTTTTTATAGCAGAAACAAAGAGGATTAATGTTTAAAACCGGAAACCTTTTTTGTGATTAAAACCCAAAGACAAGGTGATGAATGAGGCTGGAAGCAGATTATCTCTGGGTTTGGTTGTCAAAGGCACCATTTTTTCTGCCAACAAGATAAAGCACTAAAGAAAACCTGAAATTAGAGTGTCTTCCATTACAGCAATACTGTTTGTTCGTATGTCCAGCGAGAGACGTCTCAACATTTTCTTTTATAGTTATTAATGAACATGGAGGATTACGGTTGGAGCAGAGTGACTATTTCTGGCACAACTTCACCAACTTTCAAGGTGTGTGAAGGGAAAAAAGTCAAAGAGGTCAGAACTCCAGAGACACTTGTGTATAGAACAACTTCTTTGTTTAGACCAACACGTTTTGGCTCGTGTCCGTGACCAGGATGAAGGCCACAAGCTGGAACACGTTAGTCTAAACAATGAAGTTGTTCTATATACTTTAGGTGTCGCTGGAGTTTTGACCCCTTGGGATCATGGTTGCATAACATGATTTGAGTTTTCAGTAGTATTTGGTCAGAGGCCACAGCTAGCGATCTTTTTCATTATCAATGAATCCATCAATCATTTTCTCAATGAAGCAATTCATCATTTTGCAAATACAACATCAGAAAATAGTGCGATATTATAATTTCTCACAGCTCAAAGGGATTAAATTGGGATATGTTTTATTTGAGGATATTCAGTTTAGTACCAAATATGACAAAGAAATCAACTGTTTGTCCATTTTGCTTGAAAAAGTATAGCAATTATCAAAACCGTTGTCTATTAGTTTATTTTATATTGACTAATCGATTAATCTAATTTATTAGAGAATAAACCATTGACCAATAAACCAAACCACAATCAACATCCTGGTCAAGAGATCTGTTCATCTGTTGACAAAACAACATCACCTCAAGGTCCATTTAGTGGCTGTTCTGGATCACATGATGTTCTCCAGCAGATACAGGATTCAGGTTGTCACTAAATCATTAATGCTTCAATTTTGAATCTCAGCTTTAATACAATCAAGGACGAGAAGTCCTTAAAAGTTAAAAATTCCTTCTGCTAATGAAGATCATGTGTGACGACTGAAAGCTCTGGAGCAGTTACTATGTTTGAAAGCTGCTGTTTCCAAAGTAAAGAACAAACATTGAACCTTAATGTTTTTTCTAGTCTCTGCTCCTGTTAATAATCTCTTGACCCGTCTGGCAGCCTTGTCTCACTCCCAGGACATGAAATACGACGCACAAGGCTCCTTTTACATTACATTACAGTCATTTAGCAGACGCTTTTATCCAAAGCGACTTACAATCAGTAGCTCAAAGCTTATATTACATATCATTCACCCATTCACACACTGATGACCATGCAAGGTGCCACCTGCCCATCAGACTCTAACTAACATTCATTCATCATCCAGTCCACACTGATGGCAAGCCTTCAGGAGCAACTTGGGGTTAAGTGTCTTGCCCAAGGACACATCGACTGCCGAAGCCGGGTATCGAACCACCGATCCTCTGATTGGAAAACTACCCTGCTCTCCACCCTGCTCCACCCTGCTCTCCACTACGCCCCAGTCGCCCCATCTGTAAGTGACGCACCAGGCCTTCAACTAACTCCAATGTAAACCCATCCGCGTCATTATGAGACGCTCAAAGCAACTGATGTACTGTTGGTGGACAGGTCAATCAAACACAGGACTTTCACGCAGAGGACCAGCGTTGGTGTCCCCCGTGAGACCAAAATGTGAGCTAATTTTACTGATGACGTCATACCACGTGATGTTAAATCATGTGATGTTTGAGTTACATAACAAACATAGAAATGTCATCTTTGGTATGTGGTAATGGACTTTGCATTTGTATATCTCCTTTCTAGGGGTCTGACCACTCAAAGCATTTTACAGTTTCCATTCATATTCATGCCTCCTGAACCCTGGACCCTGAGCTAATCACATTCACACCCATTCATACCTTTATGGCAGAGCCTTTGGGAGCAATTTGGGATTCAGTGTCTTGCCCAAGGACACGTCGTCATTGACTGGACGAGCCTGGGATTAAACAGCCTATCTTCCATTTGGAAGATGACCCAATCGTAGTAGCTATTAGTCCCTAAAATTGAAATACGACTTTCAATTTATGGGAACACAAATTTTTCCATCGAGACATAGGAACTAAACATGTTTTTGTTTTTTTTCTAAACCTAAACATGTAGTTTTGTCGCCTAAACCTACCCGCAACCATTTCACAACGTGTGCAAATCTACATCCCTATAATGAAGGCAGCCTCCATCATCATTATAGTGATTGCAGGGGCTTCTGCTCAAGTGGCAAAATATGAAGAGTAGGGATGAGAACAAGTTGCCTCAGATGTTTCTTGTGACCTTGTGGGGGGGGGGGGGGGGGGGGTCCCAGCTGCCAGATTGTGAACCACTTCTCCAGAGGTCAGTAAGTGGCTCAGCGGATTCATTTGTATGTTGATTTCGAGTTTAAATAATCTGATTTTAGAGGCAGATTTTACTCAAGAGTACTCGGACAGCCACGTGTTCGCTTGGCTTCATCCCTCGCTATTCCTGGGGATGTTCAGCTGATGAAAGCCTGGATACGAGCATGCGTTGCTGGGATGCTTTCGCAGGGCGAACGGGTGCAGCGTGGAGAGCTGCGGAGGGTGTTAACCTCAAAATAGCAATCAGTTCCCACTCAGACCCCCAGCAACAGCCTGGTGTTTACATGCAAACAACTCACACGACGCCTGGCGACGACCTTTACATTACCTTTTGACACACACACACACACACACACACACACACAAACAAACACACATGTATTACGAACACGATAAAACCTTTCAGCCCACACATGGAAATATAAACACTCCTTCCACCAACTCATGTATACAAACTCACACATACACAAATTCAAATAAATTCTGCTGGGCTGACACATGACCTGGTGACACACACACACACACACACACACACACACACACACACACACATTTATTTATATTGAGTGCAATCCTCCTCCTCAACTAAAGCAGAACTGTGACAATCACCCTGCGGGCGTCTTAACAGCTGCCTGAGTGTTGAGCCATAAATATGGCGACAAAATTAGTACACACATAAACACACACACACACACACACACACACACACACACACAATCAGCAGCCCTGAGGCCTTGTGGGAAGTTTGCAGACAGGATCAGGTGAGGTCTCAAACACTTTCTTGTTGTCAGAGTGAACTGTTTGATAGAAATAGAAACCTGATCGCTATAGGAAAGTGAAAACAGTGAGGTCAGGGGTCAAAGGTCAGCGTCTCATCCAGAGGTCCATTTCAGCAGAATGGAAGGTTTACATGTCATGTAAATAAATATACAAACTGATTATATTTTTTCCCCTACTCTTCATCCAGCAACCTCCTCCGCATCCTCTCTCCTTCCTCACTGTCGTCCATCTCATTCTCTTTAGCTTCCCCACGTCTATTTCTCCGTCCTTCCTTTCTCTTTATGCTTTTATCCTCTCATCCCCTTTCTTTTTTATATATTATCCTTTCTTTCTTTTCTCCATCCCTTCATTTCTTCTTTGCTTTATTCCTCTTCTTTTCTTCTTCTTCTTCTAGCTGCTTTCCTTCCTCCTGATTTCAACCTGCCATCATTCCTTCCTCTCTTTGTTCTTTAACTACTTCTTTCCCATCCACCTGTCTCCTCCACCCTTCCCCTCTCTTTTTACTTACTTTTCTTTGTTACTTGTTCTTGTTCTACTCCTATTTTTCATGTTCTAAATTTCTCTTCTTCTTTCCTGAAATCCCTTCCTTCTTTCCTCTACTTAGCCTTCATCCCCCCCTCATCCTCTCTTCCTTTAACTTCAGTAAATCCCTGTTCTTTATCCAATCCTTCCAACCTTCTTCCATCAGTTTTTCTTCCTTCCTTCCATCATTAACATTTTCCTTCTTCCTTCCTTGTTTCCTTTCTTTCTTACAAGAGTTTCCTTCCTTCCTTCCTTTTCTTCAGCCTTCCTTCCTCTGATTCCCTTCTAATGCTCGTCTTCCCTCCTAATTTTCTACTTCAGTTTCATTCCTCTTTTCTCCCTTCTATCCTTCCTTCCCTCCATCATCCTGTCGCTGTCTCCTTTATGGAGCCTATATTTTCTCCAACTTATTTAATTCCTTTGCATCATATTCCTTTTCTTCACACCTGTTTCCATCAGCTTTCTTACTTCCTGTCAATAATCAGTTCTTCCATTTATTCTCCCCTCCTTTCATCATTTCTGTCTTTTTGTGTCTTCATTCCTTCCCTCCTTTCCTTGTCTCCCTTATTCCTCCCTTCCTTCCTTGCATTTGTCTTCCTCAGGGATCTGGCTCTATCGTCTTTTTTATCTCCTCCCTCGATCGCAGACATCCAGCGCTGCCAAATCTCTGTGTTCCTGGTTGGTTAGATAAGAGACTCAGTTTGCCAGCAGCCCCGCCTCCGCCTGAACAACACGCTCTTTAATCTCGTCCGCCATCTTCCCTCATCTTTCATCCCCTTCCTCCTCACATCCCTCCGTCCTCGCCACACTCCGCTGACATGAGCTTGCTTTCAAAACCGAACAGCCCTGCTACGTTGAGTTGATCGTTAATGGACGAGGCGGTCGGAGTGTTATCTTGACGGCCGTGACGACCGGGCGTCAAGGTGGTTGTATTTGCATCAATGGATTACTGGACATAAATGGTCAGGTGGCCATAGCGAGATGCAGAAAGACTACAAAGACTCAAAATGACCACAGAAAGACATACAATTATCACAGAGAGACATTAACCATGTTAAGAGATGCAAAACAACAACAAATAGACAGAAAAAGACCACAAAGACTCAAATACACCAGAGACACGTAAAATTACCAGAAAGTGGTGCAACCCGACCCCAAATAGACAGAAAAAGAGCATAAAGACTTGAAAACACCACAAAGACACAAAATTATCAAAATAACCTGCGATGATGAGATGCACAAAGATACGCAGCATCTCAAAAAAGTGACGCATAACTGCATCAAAGTGAAGCAAAAGAAACACAACAAGAAAAAAAGACCAAGAGACTCAAAAACACAACAGAGACACAGTATTAGCACAAAAAGATGCGACACCACCCCAAAGAGATGTCAAACAGCCACAAAGAGCTGCAACACAACCATGAATAGATGCAAAACGACCACAAAGAGAAGCAAAAGAAACACAAAGAGACACAAAAAGACCACATGGATTCAAAAATACCACAGAGACACTGCATCGAAGAGATGCAGTACAACCACATAGAGACGTTAAAAGAAACATAAAGAGACTCTAAGAGACCACAAAGACTCAAAAATATTACAGAGACCCAAAATAACCACCGAGAGACACAACACAACCTCAGAGAGATGCCAAACAGCTACAAAGAGACACAACAACACCACCACAAAGAGATGCCAAACAACCACAAAGAGACACAACAACACCACCACAACGGGACTCAACACAGCCACAAAAAGATGCTACCTGACCGTGATGATATGCAAAACGACAACAAGGAGACCTAACACAGCCATAGAGAGACAATAACCAACCACAAAGACAAGCAAAAAGAGAACAAAGAGACAAAGAGTCAAAGAGATGTGTACTTCCACAAACAGAAGCAAAACCAACATGAAGAGACATACAAAAACCGTGTCTATTTCAGTCTGGGCGTCTTGCTTGTATTTACATCTCTGTGCTCAGGGTCGTCTCATAATCCGTCGGCGGGTATTCGCCGCGTTTTTGACAAGACGGGGGGATTTGTTGACACGATCAAGAGCAAAGTCGGTTTGGACGAGACGCTTCTGAAATCGGGTTAAGTGTGAAGATGAGATATGAAAACTCTCCTTCGCTTCACCTCGAGTGGGTTGAAACCAAGCATCAGTTTGTTTGAGTCACTCCATTTTTTTCTCCCCTCTCTCCCTATTTTTTTTATCCCTCTCTGTCTCTCTCCAAACTTTGTGGCCTACTTTTTCAGCGCTTTGAAAAATTGTCTTTGGCGAGGGTTGGATGAAAGTTGTCGGGGGGGGCGGCGCTGGGCAGAGGAAGCGAGTGAAGGCTTGCCCCTTTATCTTCCTGCCCAGACCTCCATCATGTCTGACTCTCTCGCTCTTCCTCTCTCCTCCTCTCATGTTGTGAGATTACGCATCGACTCAAATTCTTGCATCTAGAATGATTTAAAAAAAGAAAAACTTTTTTTTTTTTTTTTTTTTTTTTTTTTTTTATGTGACAGACTGCTCTGAATATGTGATGAAACACAAACAGTCCCTTTGATGTTATTTCAGAGCTTGTGGAGGATTCTTTTTTCAGATACACAAAAATTAAATTTTAAAGAGTTAAGGAGGTATTTAAGAGCGTGTAGCCTGCTGTTGCTAACGAGCAGATGAACTTTGTGTTTATCTACATTTAACTAGGTTACATTTCTGGGTCAACAGCTTAAAAAAAATCACGTTCATAGTATCACTTTGACTTTGTAGTATTTTCCCTCTTCGTGAAAGCAGGTCATGGGTGCCACTCTATCAGAAGTTATGCTAACGTTAGTAGATCTGTTCTGATTGTTATTGGATTCGAGGAAGTTTGCAGCAACGCCATTGAAACTCGTCATGTTTGTGAATGCATCCTGAGCAGTGACAGTCTAGTCAAACCAGCTAAATCACCAGCCAAAACCCAAAGGAGCAAATATGAAATACTAAACTATAAACTTGCATTACTTTAGTTAGCATATCATTAGCCTACAACATTTGTTTGTAGCTCAGAGCTGCAACCATAGACTGTATAAAAGAAGTGGACATAGTGTTCGTGGAGTCATTGGTTCATGGACTGCCGTATTTAAGCCTCGAGTTCAGCATTTTGGCTGTGACTAACTAAAATTTTGGCGGTGGCCATCTTGGTTCTTTTTGCAACCAGTTAACGGAAGTGACCTTATTTGGACTGCTGAGGAGTGACATCGTGGTAGAGACGCCGTATACAGCTCTGGTAGCCACCTGTCAATCACAAGGTAGCCCCGCCCTAAAGCATACCCTGCTTTATGGTGTATTTGACTCTAAATGGAGCATCATTTACTAAATGAACATCATGCTGTATTGAAGAAGACTTGAAACTAGAGATTGAGACCATAAACTCATGTTTACAATGTTTACTGAGGGAATAAATCAAGAGAGAAGTAGAGTCATTTTCTCATAGACTTCTATACAATCTGACTTTTTCTCAAGAAGAGGAGTCGCCCCCTTCTGGCCATCAGAAAGAATGCAAGTTTTGGATACTTCACGTTGGCTTCACTTTTCTGAACTTGAGGTTGCAAACTGGCTGAAATGTCTGCTAAGTGTGAGCTGCTTCTGGATGGTTTTATAATAGAGCTTAAGCTAACTTCTGCTAGTGGCTATTTAGTTTATAATAAAAAAGTTTTGTACAAGGGAAACATTAAATACTAACAACAAAGCATACAGCTAATCAATGTGTTGCTTATTGTCACGTTTAATAATAATCTTCCAAACAGGGTTATAAGACAATATAATATTCCGATCTTGTTTTTTTCTTATCATTACTTTATAATAACACATAGTGCCATGACATACAGTGCTTGTGACTTTAAAAAACAGAGAGGATTTGAAAACCACAGCAGGGATCAGAGTCTTTGTTTCCTGGATTCGGATGAGCAAAGCCAAACTTTCTGTGTGATGCACGCTGAATCCATCTGGTGTTGCTTTATTGTTGTCCAGGTGGAAACAGAAGGTCTTATGACAAGTGAACGCCACACTGGACAAGCTGCTCCTTTATTTCCAAAGTCTTCTACACGGACCATCGACATCTAACTTTAACCTCCGTCTGTTAGCATGATCGTTTGTATGAAGCCATTCAAAGCATATTAAAGAACATTTGACAGAGTTTTCAACCCACATGGAGTTAATTTGAATTAGTTGGTTAGCTGAAGCTGTTTTTGTCTGAAATTGAGGACGTTATCATTGTGTGTGTGTGTGTGTGTGTGTGTGTGTGCTGTTTATATACACGAAAATACTTCATATATCTATACAAAAAAGTAGATTTTCTTCTCCTTTCCCCAAAAATGCCCGGTTGTTTCTGCCTTGTTTCTCTTTTATACTCGCTGTTGCTTACTTTTTGTTTTATTTGCACTCCCCACATTTGCACTCTTTGCTTCTTTAAACTGCAACTGCTGCACAATAAATTCCCCTCGGGATAAATAAAGTTCTCTCTTATCTTACTTTATTGGTGCCTGATTCATACGAGGAAATTGCACCGTAAATCACCAGCTGTATTATAAAGAGTAACCATATGCATTAGTGCTGAGTGGAAAGCTGGTGTAGTCTCCAGTGACCTGTGCTTACAGTACGGTGGGCATGATGTAAATATGTAGTCATGATGCATGCATGCGTGTGTGTGTGTGTGTGTGTGTGTGTTTCAGAGAGGTTACAGAGGTCAGTTAGAGCCCATTAGGCTGCTGCCTCAGCAGAGAGGAGGCAGACGTGTAAATCTTTCGCCTCATTAGCTCCATGTTGTCAGAGTACGAGGAGAACACGCTCCCCGTACATGTTTCACAACAACACGGCAACATCCCAACATGCTGACACGGCCACCCAAAAATCAATCAGCCAATTAATCAATCCATCAATAAGTCAGACAGCGAACCAACCAGCCGAGAAACCTGCTGACTGCTTAAAGAAAAGCTCAGAGCACTCTCAATGAAACTGAACGGATCTTCAGTTCCACGTCTTCAAATCACTGAGGGGAAATATTTTACGCTTCAAATGGGACAAAAGGTGAAGAACTCAGCTACACGTCACTCTGCTCTGATGATTATTGAACAAAAGTCCAACTCTTAACTATAAAAACCTCTTTGATTCTGAGGTTACTGATCTATAAAAGTTATATTTGCTACCTTGTTTTCTTTTGTGCTGTTACGATCCGTGTTACGATCAGAGCTGTGAGTTTTATGATCCGTTGCACCACTAGATTGTCTACACTTGCTGCTTATGCTTTTTAACGATTGTTGCAGTGAATAAGGACCTCACAGGCTTTACAGGAACACCCAAATTTCTAGCTTTAGCTTCTTTGTTTATCTTTTCGATCGGTTTTACCAGCTGAATCCTGGTTATATCTTTCAAACACATATTTTAGACCCATCTATCCATTTTTCTCTGAATACGCTTTTTTTGTTTTTCTGAAAATTAGATGATGTTTCTTCAGGGAATGCAGTTAGCAATAGAGTGGTCTCCATGGTAACGTAGCTCTGACAGCTCGAACCAGGAGTTGAAGCTTAGGGGAGGGTCAATCGTGTGTACAAGATTTGCTGCTTTTTCTTTTATAAATGTTAATAATTGTTATGTATTAGACATAATGATGAGGTTTGGACTGTTGGCTGGACAAAACAAATATTGTGAGGTTGTCACTTTGGGCCCTGGGTAGTTGTGACAACATTTATCACTATTTTCTCTATTTTTTTTTTACAAAACAATCAGTCGATTAATGGAGATATTAATCAGAAGATAGTATTAGTACTTTTGCTAAAGCAATAGATCTGAATACTTCAACCACCACTGTTCATTGGTGATAAAATGTTTGCGAAATAGGCCTTTTTAAGAAAATGTCACAGAGGGAAAAGCACAGGTGTAAAATATGAAATCAATGATGGCTGGATTCCATTTAGCTGCTTAAGTTTCATGCTGGTTTACTTTCACACCATCATGCAGGGAATGTTGTTTTAATTTTTTTTACTTGGCAAAATGTCTGCTGGGGAAATGGCCTGTAGGGTTTGAGACACAGATATATATATATATATATATATATATATAAAGAAACCTAGATAGATTGTAAACATTTTCAGAGAATAAACAACATAAAAACATTTTCAGAGAATAAACAACATAAAAAGTGCAGCAGCTCCAGCAGACACATGTTACATGTTGTTGTGTTTATATCAATGTGCATTGTCACTCTGCAGCTCACTCTGCTCTCTTCCTGTTTTGGCTGCCGTTGCTCGGCTGATCAGACGACCGTTTTACTACAGGAAGTGAGATGAGAGTTGGTTTGTGTCGTTTTTTTTCTTTAAACCGCAACGTGACAGAAAGCTGAGTTCATCGCGCCCGAAGAGGAAGCGTCCGTTGGGTTTGTTTTTCATGTCTACTGACGTTTTTCAGATTCTCACTTCTTCTTTTTCTCCCTCTTTTTCGGCACCTGAAATTGGTATTTTTAGTTGTGTTTTAATGGTGTAGCCCAATTCCTTCTCAGTTTGAAAGTAGCAAGAAGTTACTAAGAACAAGGAAAGAGTTTTGACACAAACTAAGTCATGGATTTATGAATTACTGGAGCAAAACTGCAGCAGAGCACCCAGCAAGTCAAAAAAAGGTGTCACCAAAAGTTCACCAAAATTGAACTGTGACTGAAGTCAACATGCAAATTTGCTCCCACCACAAACAAATCCACCTATTGAGTTGATTCCATTGAAATGCATTGACTTTGCTGCATTGACCTGGACACCAACAACAAAAACTAGACACACAACTGGACCCAGAGATGTTCCATGTGGGAAAAGCTACTGTTGTTGTTGTTGTTGTGAATCCTCAGCTGGGGTTCCAATCACACGGTTTTGAGGTCTGGGATCTGACAGAGCTGCTGCTGGATGGATTAGCTCCACCAGCGTCTTTGTTCAGTATTATCCTCCATAAACCAGCTGGGATTACCTGCAAAGGTTCACCGTGGGGTCAGGGTGTAGTGCTGAACAGCCTACTCCGAGTGCTAACGGGTGAAAATAAATGTGATTACAGGTCAGAGGTCGCCCTCATCTCTCTGTCGTTTGTGCACACTCGCTCTCTGTTTATCTTGATCTTATCAGACTAGAGTGGACGCAAACTACAAACAAACTCCAAGGTGCATCAGATGGGACTCACCCACTAGGAGGGACTATTTGATGGCAGAAATGTATTCCTATGAAAGTTGTGCAGCGGTATATAAAAAAAAGAAAATTCCCCTGATCATCTGCATCAATGGGCATATCGAGCAAGATCAGTAGCGTTTTCTTTAGCCCCGCCTCCCAGCCCTCGACCTCAGATTCACTCTCATAAACATAGGAAGGAAAACAAGTTTGATGTTTAGTGCATTTTACAACTTTTAGGACAACTTTAAGGACCTAAAGATCCCTAATGTCAGTTGATGGGATTTTATGCACCACCCAGGAACACCTTCAGGGATTAACTTTAAATTTGGCACAAAAAGTCCACTTGGACTCAAGAATGAACTGATTACTATTTGGTGGTCAAATGTGTGTAACCTTGCAAAACACAATCTTTAGACATTACTTAAGAATTAATATTAATGAAATTATTATGACAATTTCACACAAATGTCTAATAGCATAAGACTATAATAATAAATACAAATAAAATAAATCATTTATTAGTCCCACGACAGCGACATTTTGCAGGATTACAGCAGCAGAGTTGATAGTGCAAACAAACAGATAAGAGACATCAGTAGAAAAACAAGACCAAAACAAGTATAATAAATAAGTAATCACATAGTGAAAGAATAATAAATACATTAAAAAACGTTTAAAAAAACCAATAACTAAAAAGGCGGTAATTCTAGATTTTTGTATTTATTTACAGGACGTGACATTTATAACCATCTCAATAGTTTTGATCATAATCCCGTTTCTGTCTTTATTTTCTATTTAAGAAACACAAGATGGTGATTTGCTTTCATTATGTATGTAGATAAACTTCACATCTCTGTGATCAGAGTGACAGACGGGGCTTTCAGACCCGTCACACAGAGGAAGTGAGAGTCGTAGTAAAGAAGTGAGAGTGTTTCTGAGGTGAGCCGACGACTTCGGTTCACGTTTGACGGTTGCAGGATTTTCCCGCCTTGGCGACACAGAGGGTCTCTTTCTGCGTCGTGTGCAGATGACAGTGTGGTTGAGATGTGTAACACGCTCTCTGCTGCATCCTGTACAGTCAAACCACAGAGGACTCAGTTGACTTACACAACAACAACAACACCAACACGACATGCACCAGCTCTGCTTCAACCTCCTCGATGACATGAAAGAGGAAGTTTAACATGAATAATAAAGCCTCAGCGGGTCCAAAGCTGTGACTGTTTACTGTCAACAACAAACCCTCCTAGACAATAGGATATTAAACATGATCAACATGTTGTCTAGTGACATTTAGTTAACTATGAATGAGAATAAAAAAACACCTTTATGTCAACAACCATGCTTTTGTTTTCTAGAGGTGTAATGTTTATTAAAGTGTTGGACAGAACAAACAACATCCTGATGGTTTGAACCAGTAGCAGGAACTAGAAGCAGTAACCATTTGGTCCTCGGGTCATCAGAGTAAAAGGCCATGAGGTTGTTATGATTGAAATGGTTCATCCTCTGAGGAGCAGGAATGGGTTCAGGGATTGTAATGGAAATCTGAACATTGACTTTTCTTGTTGCGTTACAGGAAATGTCAGGATCAAGGGAAACCTCCGGGTCTGAAAAGTAAAGCCAATGATAAAGTGCCTTAAACGTGCATTCTCTCTGCTGGCCATATACAGTATTATACAGTAATGTTCAGAAAAAAGATAAGATCAGAATGATACTTGGCATTTTAACCCTGTTTGGAAGCTTATTATAGTAAAACATGGAGACAATCAGCATATGGATAAGCTTATGCTTCTTTTTTGTTTGTATTTAATATTTACCTTGTACAAAACACTTTTAGGACTAATGTAACGCTTTCATGTTTGGCTGGAGTTGCTGGAGTATAAAATAAATAGCAGAACAGGCCACGGACAGAAGGTTGTTTAAGCTCCAATAGGAAACCGCCAATAAACGGCTCCCACATAGCAGTCGTTTCAGCCAGTTAGCAAGCTCCAGTTTAGAAAAGTAAAGGCAATACGGAAATGTCCGAAACTTGCATTCTCTTTACTGGCCATCAGGGGGCGACTCATCTGGTTGCAAAAAGCAGTCTGGTTGTATAGAAGTCTATGAGAAAATGACTCTACTTCTCTCTTGATTTATTCCCTCAGTAAACATTGTAAAGACAAGTGTTCGTACTGGGAAGTTTATTTACCGCAAAGAAAATTGTCCGCTGAGTTACAGATGCCTCTTTCTTAATTTAAGTCTTATGTGACAGACCCCGATATTGTAATTCCACTGTTTTGGCCAAATGTTCAAATTTTCATCTTCAAAATGGAAGTCAACAAACCAATGGGTGACGTCACAGTGACTATGTTCACTTCTTATATACAGCTATGGTCAGGATTCATCCATGATGTTGGATGTGCGACATTTTCGAATAATCAGACCGAACAAAATATAGTTTTAACATCTTGAACATGATGGATGCATTTTACTACTTTACCTTCTCGATAGTGAAATAAATCAGTGTATCAGTCTATATCTGATTCTACATTTATCGAAAAATTTGTTACGAAAACTTGGACATAAAACCCAAAATATTTTCTCTGCTCCACATTGAGTAAAATGTTTTATGTTCTCATAACAAACCGCACACTAACCGAACCACTGACATGTCAGATTGCATTTCTGGGTCTCCAAACTTACCGTTAGCGCTCTGTTGATGCTCAGAGACGTCTCCCTGCTGCTGGGAGTCACTTCACCCCATGAGTGTGTCCTCTGCGACCTTCACTCGGTTGGTGATGATGATGTCTGTGGTCAGATCGGCTCCAGAGTCGAGAGAGGGAACAACCTGATCTCCCTCCTGCGGCTTTCAGAGCCTCGCTGACGGCCAGATAGCGGCTGATGTGAGATGGATCATGGGGTTGTGGGTAATACTATAGCCAACTAGAGAGATCTGGATCGCCATCACAGCATTTTCTACTGTACGGTTACGGCTGTTCTGCTCAGTTGTTTTTAAGGAAATTGCACTTTGGATTCAAGTGTATTCAGATCCTTAACTTCAGTAAAAGTTAAAAGTTACAAGTGAAAGACCTGCGTTGAAAATGTTATGCTGTTATATAATACATCATTTGATTATTTTAACTCATGCATTCACGTATAAATCAGGATATAACTGCTGGAATTGGTTGAGGTGGAGTTCATTTTGAATTATTAACTAATGACAGAGGTTGGACCAAGTCATTGTGAGTCTCAAGTCTTTGCTCTGAAGTCCCAAGTCCTAAACTTTGACTTCTGAATGCTAAATAAATCATAGTGTGCTCTTCACCAAACGTAATGCCATTTGCGCCACTTTTGCATACTTTGTCGACCACTCGTGGCGAACAAAATTATCTTTGATATCAATTTTTTCCAGCCTGCGCTCATTGACGCGATGTCATTTTTCATGGTTCTCTCCTGCAACTTGATTGGATGCTGTCCGATCAGTTCAAACTAAGTGGATCTGGGAAACTTAAGTGTCGACTTGCTTGGAATGAATAGTGTTAATAAGTGTTAGTTGATTCAGAAAATTAAGGAAAGTAAAATGATCGGTGCCAAACTTTTTACATAACATGCTCTTTAAGCTTTGGGCTTGGGGGAAGGTAGCAAGTATTTTCAAGTCAAAAGGCTCGAGTCAAAGTGAAGTCACGGGTCTTTGGTCCAAGTCCTAATCAAGTTGAAAGTCTTTTTTTATTTAGTCATTCGATTTGTGACTTGAGTCTGACCTCAGTGAAAGTCATGCCACTGGAGTTCACGCCTCTGACTAGTGATTTTTTTTATTTTAGATTAATGTGCTGATTATCTTCTCCATTAATCTGTTGTGTGGTTTGTAAAAACAGTGAGGATAGTGAGAAATACACTCACAACTACCCAGAGCCCAAAGTGACACCTTTACAATGTTTGTTTTGTCCAAACCTCAATATCATTACCAATATATTAACATTATAAACATTATTTAAAGAAAATCAGCAAATCTTCATCTTTGAGAAGCTGCAACCATAAATGTTTTTACATTAAAAGTGACTTCAACCATCAAAATAGTAATCAATTTATTTTGAGACTGATTGATTAGTCAACTTATAGGTTCAGCTGTACTTGTATAAACTATTAGGGAGTTTAATTCATCACAAAACATCCAATTGTATAACCTCTTAATATTAAATGTGTACAGAAATCTTGTAATAACTAAAGCTTTAAGATAAATGCAGTGGAGTAAAAAGTACAATATTTAACGAGTTGCACTGCAACTAACTTGGAACTTGGAACCAATTTAAGAAAATGTAAGAGAATTGTGCATAAAAGGTTAAATATTGAAGCTAACTTGTTGCTTTCCGATGGTAAACAGAAGAATTCCCTGCTCAGAAGAATTCTTTGCTCCCCCCCTCCGGTCCTCAGACAGCTGCTGCAGTGTGCGAGCTTTAATGTCTGATCCTTGTTAACATCTGAACCATCTTAACCTCCGTGCACAGTCACCGTCCTCCCCGCCAAAACAAAAGGCCTGGGGCCCCGCGGCTGTGACTCACTCTCCTGCAATCCCATGGCCCGATGACAGCAGCAGAGCAGCACGCCGTCACCCGCGGCTAATACCTGCTCTCTGATAGCTTCATTTACTCTGCAGAAGAAGTGATTTTTCTTTTTTTTTCAACCTCACTAATCCCTGTTAGGACATGCCTCTGCCTTCTCGGGAGCCCTATTCGGACGGGATTAGTGTTACAGCGAGGAGGCGGGGGAACTGTAATCGCCAGCGGAGCATGTCTGTAACTTTAGTGTTGAGTAAATCTGCCATGTTAATAGTTTTTACAGACTGTGCAGACTATAAAACCTCCAGCTTGTTTTACCTTCTGTGAGGCATAAAGCTGGAGTAAAAGTGCTCCAGTCTGAGCTGCATGACTAAGGGTGTTTTTTTTTTCAGAACTGCAGGTTTTTTTGCCCCCTGGGTTTGTTTGTGATGACACAGCAACATTCAAGAGCGGATTAAAAGTTGTAAAAAAAAAACCGCCATGGGCGAGCTAGGTGTTCAGATGTTGGTCAGAAATATTAGCAGAAAGATTGGCCTCAAAACTCTCAATACTCTTTCTTCTTTCTTTTTTTTCATTATGGATCATTATGTTTTTATTACATTTATCTGGTTATTAAACTAGTGTTCAATAAATGAACCAAATATCAGTGACAATTATTATAAAATAATGAATATATTAATTAATCGGAGCCCATTGTTTCGGATTGAATAGTCGATAGCGCTTTTGACGCCACAGAAATACGTATAAATAACAGACCTGTTAACATCACACTAAGTTGCCGCAAGCAAGGAACAATTAAACGTTATGTTTAGGCATCAAAGATAGGTTTTAGGAAAAAAACATCATGTTTGGGCTTAAAGTAAGCAAGAAAATAAGTGAATTACGTAAACAACACAACGTCACTATTGTAACTCAATAACACTTTGGGCAACGTATCCTCATGCAAAGGTTTGTTTGATATCTAACGAAAAGTTTCTCCTAATTCTTTGTGCGTTATCTTACAAAAGCCAGCAACGTGAGTCAATTTCCGCTCGTTACATGCAATACGGTCTTATGTAAATAAAGTTTTGTTGTTACAGGAAACAAAAGTTAGGTTTAGGCAACAAATCTATTTAGTTTAGGCAAATAAATCAACATTGAACGGACAGCGGGGTCTACTGGCTGAAAGATCACTGTTTGTCCCGTCATGTGTGGGCTTTTGTGGTCTAAATACTTCCTGGTTCATGATTACATCACATAGGAAATGATCTTGTTGCATATCTTCTTATTACGGCCCATTATTTTTCAAAGGTATAGCTACGAATTCTGGATGAAACCAGCCTTCCTTATAACACGAACGTGGGGATCATTCATCGGTCTCTTGGTTGACCTGACGGAAGACGGAAAGTCAGAAGATCACCACAGTTGTTTCAATCCATCCTTAAGGGGAACATGAATTTGTGGACTACATTTCATCACAATACATCCAATACTTTTTTTCAATATTTCAATCCGGACCAGAATGATGTTTTTTGATATGGTTTTCTTCTAAGTGGAGTCAGTGTCCAAACTGCTCAGCCTCGAGCTCGTTGAACTCTTGACTCAAGATTTGACCGCACAGTTTCAATGCATACAATTGCTCAAATCATCTCTGGTGGTTTAATGCAGTTTAATGTGTTTTCATAACACACATCGCTCAATTTTTAAGTCACTTCCTTTCTTTTGTTTGCCCGACTCAATGATAAATTTGTTATTTATATGATCTGTGCTGAGAGACAAACCATCACAGTTTCAAACAAATCACCATTTGGTTTATTCAAGTAGAAAAATTTAATATAAATACCGTTTCCAGTGTGTAAGCATGTTTTGTCTGTCTGTGTGTGTGTGTGTGTGTGTGTGTGTGTGTGTGTGTGTGTGTGTGTGTGTGTGTGTGTGTGTGTGTGTGTGTGTGTTAAATGAAAGCTGACACTGGGGCAGAGATGACATCACGGCGAGGACTTAATGAAGCTGAGCTCATGATGGGAGTTGATGGATTTCAGCGCTCAGACGCTCTCACCTTAAATAAATCAGCTGCACTCAACTTCCTGTTCGCTGAGCGGTCGGATGACATCAGCGGTGTGAAGCACTGCAGCAGATTATTTGATGGATGTGATGTGGAGAACATCTGGGAGCACCTTACATACACAAGAGAGGCTCTATTTCTTTTCTTTCAGTAAAATTCACAGATTTTTGGTGAGATTCAGTGGAAGTTTGAAAATAGATCTACAAAGAACTGGTTTGTTTAACTGTGGACAGTACGGTGGCCCTGAGAGTTCAACACACTGGAAATTCAGATAATCTGACAAAATACGCAAAATGAATGGTGAAAGAGGCTAACGTTATATTTAATAGTGTAAAGCTGCACTTAAAAGCCCAGGCTTTTATTTGCAGAGATTATTTTGGAAAAACAAAAAGCAAAAATGGGTGAAACTTATCAGGGAAAGGTGGGGACACTTTTATTTTCCAGCCATTAAGGTTTTGAAAACAAGCATACCCAAAAAACAAGGTGCAGGAACCAGAGAGAAAATATTGTTTATCTCATTTAAAAGTACAGCCTTCTTTTGATGAAGTGAGCAATGGACTTCACATGGTGATACTCTTCACAAGGATTCTTGCAGATGCTTAACCTTCACACATACGACAAAACCAAACCTGCGGTGTGGTAATGCGCAGAAGCTGCACGGTGGGAGTAAACACATGCAAACTCCCTCTGTTTGCATGTGTTTACTCCTTCTGTGTGGAATTTGCATGTTCTACCTGTGTCAGCGTGGGTTATTGGGTTCTTCGGCTAAGTCCCACAGTCTGAAGACATGCAGCTTCGTTAAATCAGAGACTCTAAATTGGCCTTAGGTGTGGATGTGAGTGTGTTCAGGGTACAGCCTGGATACTCCTCTGATAGTCAGGCGACCGGTGCAGGGTGTACCCGGCCTTCGGCCAATGTCAGCGACTCTGACCAGGATAATCGATTTTATATATATATAATGGTTGAATATGCAGACATTTTGCACAAAATTGGCCTCTTTCTATGCAAATTAGCATGATTGCAAAAACCAGTCCAATTCGAGAAGAGCAGCGCTGATAGTCACGCGCAGTTCTAATGAAATTATTCCTGAGTTGGTGTAACTGGATCATGTTTATAAAGAGTATCTTCTCAAACTCGATTATTTGGGTACGACAAGATGCAATATCAGTCTTGTATGAAAAAAAGTGAAAAAATAAAACGAAAAAATGATTATGAAATTATAAATAAAAATAGTTTTTCTTTTTCTTTGCAAGAAAGTGCAAATTACACTCAGCTGCAAAACTTTATAGACGTGTTTGTCCCTGTCATATTGTTAGCTGAATATCTGTGAGTCGAACTTTCAAACGGGGCAGATAGCCGTTACCAATGTTGAGATTTGCTTGGCATCATTGTCTTTTGTTTATTTTAATGCAAATCTAGATCCATACTTGTGCAGAAGTGATGGATGTTTACATTCTGAGATCTTTCTTCTGTATTTCTTTCCCTGTTTCAACGTCTCCACTGTCTGTTTCTCTGCTCTACTTGCTGCGTCTCAGGTGCGGATATGCATACAGTAAAAAGGAGAACGACAGAGGAAGCCGATTGGTCCTCCCAGGATGTGATGATGACATCACCCCGAGGGCTCTTCGGCGCTCTCGGGTTTTTACGTGTTTCAGTCTGTGTCTATATTGTTTTCTTTCCTTCATATTGAGGTCTGAATTGGAGACACCTGATGAAACTCTGATGCAAATGTTCTGCTCGCCGGCTGCCGGAGGCTTTTCTGGCAGAGCTACACAGCCTCCGTGTCTCTACTGACATGTTTCACCAAACATAGAAAAAAAAAACGCCGTTTGATGCCGACATGCTTCACAGGACAAATCCAGTGTGACTCGGGTGTTTTTTCTGCATTGGATATATTTTCCATCCCTTTAATGTTTATTCTGACTAAAGCTGGTTTTAATCAGTTTAGTCAAACCTCCCGGGCTCATTCACTTCCAGTCCGTTCCAGTCAGCTCATAAAACAAATGGAGACCAAATACAGTCTGTGGTCCATCATGTGAGAAACCAGCAGCTAGGTTGCATCAGAGCATTCACCTCAGCACGTAAACATCTTCGAGAGGAGATCATCAGAGTATATGCTGAAAGATTAAGCAGGACTAGAAGAAGGTTTGTAAACAATTTAACAGGTGGAACACAGTTAATCTGATGCAGAAAATTAACTTAAAACAGCTAAAAATCAACATTATGTTAATAAATGGATCACATTTTTCCATTTCCAAACAGCTTTTCTAACCCGATAACTCAAAATGCAAAAAAACAATATGGTAATAGAAATGTGGCTGTTTGATCCGTCCGCCAAGTTCGGGGTTTTTGCCGTTTTTATACTTCCTGGGTCATGATCATTAAATATGATGCGATATCTACAGAATCCAGCGCATTTATTTCGGTAATTTCTGTTACTATGTGTGACAACAGACTGGTTGTGAATGTGCGTGGTGATGAAGGAGTGAAGTCATCCAGTAGAGACGAGCAGCTTCACCACAGGAAGCTGTTTAAAAAAAGGTGTTTTTTTTCTCTACCTTAAAAAGTCCTTCACAGGAAGACGTGACCGTCCTCTACACGTCGCTCAGTTTCCTTTTTCTGCAGCGAAGCAACAAGACCTTTCCTCCCCCAGAAAAAAGACTCTGATGAAGACGAGACAGGAAGGGGGAGTCACACTGTCACCTCTCATCTAATAGCATCAGTTTGTTCATTTTATTTATTTCATTCCTTCCTCCTATAACTTCCCTTTCTCTCTCTCTTTTCTCCATCCTTACATCCTTTCTTTTCTCCATCCTTGCACCTTATCTTCCGATTCACCCCAACACTTTTTCTCTATCCTTTAATCCCAATTTTGCTTGTTTTCTCTCTTTCCTTCCTTCCTTTTCCTCATTATCACTCCTTCATTCCTTTGATTCATTCCCTCATTGTATTCTGCTTTCCTTTCCTCCCTTCCTCCATCCTTCCTACCTACTCAAGTTTGTTAAAGTGAGGACATTTGGGCCTGTCCTTATTTCTTCAAAGGGCTGTGTGTGTGTGTGTGTGTGTGTGTGTGTGTGTGTGTGTGTGTGTGTGTGTGTGTGTGTGTGTGTGTGTGTGTGTGTGTGTGTGTGTGTGTGTGTGTGTGTGTGCGTGTTTGCGTGTTTAATGGAGCTGTGTGTTTGTTCAGATGCAGGGTGACAGCGGACATGAAAGGCCGGCTGGACGCCTCGTTGAACCCGCAACACCGACCTGCGAGCTTCACCTTCTGATACCCAGCAGTGTGTGTGTGTGTGTGTGTGTGTGTGTGTGTGTGTGTGTGTGTGTGTGTGTGTGTGTGTGTGTGTGTGTGTGTGTGTGTGTGTGTGTGTGTGTGTGTAACAACAGGTGGTCTGTGGGTCACATTCCCAAAGAAAGAAAAAAAAAGTCTGTTCACATTTCAGCGTGAGGATCGGTGGTTTGTGTTTTTGAAATCCTGACGTGGTGCGTTCAGGGTCACGCTGCAGGACGCTTCAGTCTGGGATCAAACCTAAAGAGACCCTGAAGTCACAGCCAGCAGAGACAGGAGGTGTCTTATAAGTGTTTGCTCAGGTGAAGGTTTAAATGATAAAGATAAAAAAAATATATCAAAAAGCCAAAGAGAGAGAGAGAACAAAAGACAGAAATATAATCAAATTCAAGACAGAACGTCAAGTGCATCTACGTTGTTTTTCCATAATAAATATGGTAAAGTTGACTTTTGAAAGGCAGGCGGCTCAGCAGCTGTAATCATGGAGTCATTATTGTTATCGCTGATTAATCGACGGGCCCTGCAGACGTGTGTGGCAGTAAAAATGAAAGATGCAGCGCACAGAGGACGATGGAACAGCAGGTCAGAGCAGACCGTTAATGAACGAGCGGTCACTGAAGGTGAACAGCTGCGGGTTGAATCTGTTTAATTTGTTTTAGTTAGCGAGAGTCAAAAAAGCCGAGCGGAGAACCTCAGCCAGCGACGAGGACTTCAGACGGAAAGAAGCTCTAAGTCATCGCAAAGCCTTTATTTCACATTGACGGATGTTTAAAAGATACCACAGTGATTTTATTACTCCTTAAACTTAAAAGTAGAACGCTCACAATGAAATATCCACATAAAACAAAGTGTATTTAAACTATAAAATATATAGTTTACAAATACAGTGGACGTTATTGTTACAAGCTGGTAAGTGCTCCTTATGAACACTAATTTAAGGAGTAGAATGTCTTTTTTTGTCTCCTTTTTAAGAGTTGCTTCAGTGTACGGTCCTCAACCAGGTGTTTTAGTCGGCTGTTCTAAACCAGACCAGTGTCACGGCAGGAAACAGTCACGAGATGCAATCTATTGGTTTTGTTTTTCGTCTGTTTTTTGGGGCACAAAGACAATGCTCTAAAAACAATGCTCATGGAAAGGCACATTTTTTTGTGGTGGACACAAATTTAGTCACGTGACTATGGACATGGTCAGAGGTAGTGAAGTAGTATGAAATACTTTCGGACTTTCTTGTGCTTTTGTTGCCTAAACTTAAATTGTACGTAGCTATTTTAAGCCTAACCATGATGTTTTTCCTAAACTTAGCTAGATGGTTCTGTTGCCTTAAGGTAACTTTCGTTTTGTATCGCCTCTAGTTCTCTGTACACAAAACCAATACATCTCAGATCATTTTTGACAAAAACATGTTAAAAGCATTACATTCCTGTTTTTTTTTTAGAATTGGAAGATATCAGCGTTCGGTGTGCTGACGGTGTTTTACAGCTGGCTTTTAGAACAGTCAGTGTAAACAGGTTTCATAATACGTGGATCTACGTGGAGCTCGGTTCCTTTAAAGAGACATAATCTCCCTCCGAAGCCTCATTTGAGAAGAAGGAGCTCTAAAATATTAGACATTTTTGGTGCCATTGTTTTTTCATTTATATTTTTGTGTATTTAGATTCCTGACACATAGTAATAATAATAGTAGTAACAATTTCGGATATTTTCCTACTGTGGTCATTTATGCGTCAGGTCAAACTCAACCGACGTTTCTCTCTGTACGTTGTCTCCACTGTGTGATTTTTTTTTAAACAACACCGGGGGTGTATACATAATGTTGAACGGAGGACGATGTGTGGAATTTCGTGTGCATTTTTGGGCACTCATTGGGAAGTTTACGAATAATATATTCATAAATCAATTGTGTAATCTCTGAAACGTAAATGTATTTTATTTCTGACCATAAGGTAACTTATTTATGAAGAAGAGGCAAACATAGAAGAACCTTATCCAGCTGCTGTTTGTTGCTTTAACAACAGGCTAGCTAAATTATTGAACAATTCTGGAAATAAAATTGATTCACTGGGTTGATTGAGTGATTTTGCATAACTAATTACATAACTTTAAGGAGCTGATAATGTTAAAGAAAACTTGCACCAGGTAAGCTCCTTTAAAGTACTGTTTTTTACATTATTTATCATTACAACTTTACTTTACTTCTTCTTCTGGCCCTTAAATGATGGTGAACGTTTAGAAAACATGGCCGTCGTGTTCAGTCATCAATGGTGGAAGCTGATCTTTGGGCGCTGGAGCAGAGCGGTGTGACGGGTGGAGGTGGAGGTGGAGGTGGAGGGGGTTTGTGGCGTCCTCTAGCCGTCCTGCTGTTCATCAAAATGAAACGAGCTCATAAATCTTAACGACACGCCGCCGCTGCAGGAAGTGGCTCAGCGGCGTTCGATGCTCGATCCAGTTTAAACGTCGGGGGATTTAAGCGAGGAGCGTGATGGCTCGGCGTTGTGGGAACGCTCAGCGGCTGGCAGCTTTACGACCCGGCCTGCTGCAGCCTTCTGTCGGAGGTCTGGACCGACTCGGAGAGCCAATTACCGGAGAGATTGATGCTACAGGAGCTTAAAGTGATGGAGCTGCAGTTCACCTTCAGGAGGTTACGGCGAGGACGGCGCACTGAGGCGGAGCGTCACTTCCTGTGTCACTCTGAGGTCAGAGGAACATGTGTGGACACGAGCGGTCAGACGGTGAGGTTCATTTAACATTCACTTCCTCTCATGACTCGCTAATACTCTACGTTATACCGCTAACCTGTTTATTTTATAATCCGCACATCAAAATGTTTAAAGTTGAATTTATGTTTTATCTGATAACATTAACAAGCCAAGACTGTCAAGTCCCAAAACAAGTCCAAAGTCTAGACTGTCAAGTGCCAATTCAAGATTATCAAGTGCAGAGTCGAGGCCTACAAGTCCCAAGTCAAGTCTTAAACTTTGATAATCTTGATTCGTTAATAAATCATAATGTGCTATTCAACAAATTAAATGCCATTTTTATGGCATCCGTCGACCGTTTTTTGCATTTGTTGTTTGTGTATTTCCAAGTCAAAAAACTCAAGTCCAAGGGAAACCACGAGTCATTGGTGTTAAAGACCAAGTCTAGTTTGTATTTTTTGAATTAGTCAAATTTGAAAGTCATCAAATTTGTAACTCAAGTCTGACTCATGACTGTTTACAAGAAATGGGCGTACTAACATTGAAACAATTAAGTGTAATAATTGAGGATAATAAATTATTACTAAAAGATACAAACATAATATTGCAGACAACAAGAAGCATTAAACAGTTAAACCTTGTTTTACAAACACGTGTCACTTGATATTCCATCACATATTGTGCTGAGGAAATAACCGAAAACCAAAAACACAACATACGTAATGGACCTCACAGTCCTGCCAACAGATTGCGTGTACAGTGTAAAAGCAATTATTTCTAACGAGTTTCTCTTTAAGATTGCAGCCCAGAAATCCCATGAGAGGAAAATAATTTTCTTTTTAATTGAACAGACGGGCAAGAAGAAAAGCCAATAAACATGGATGTAAACAAAGCAGGTTTTAAGTATCTTTGAAATAATTCACTTTGCAAATGTTTTGTGAGGAAGGGAATCTTTTCAGCACATCTCCATGTATCAACTGTTTTAGCACTCTGAGAAAAGCAAAGGCTCATGGGAGATCTCCAGCCAAACCAAGCCAAGCGAATGTTTGGACGTGATCCACGCTGCTCGGCGGGAGAGACGTTTTCTCTCCGCGGGGGGGCTGAGGCTCAGAAACACGACGCAGCTGCCATTTTGTTTTTGTTTTGTGAAGAGAAAGTGAAGAGCGTTCAGCCTTCAGGCCGGGGTCAGAGGTCAGCTGTCAAGATAACAGCGCTTTCTTTTTCTTTTCTTTTTTAACAAACATGAACATGAGACAGATGGAGATTCATTTTTTATTTTCTCAGGAGCCGGGATATTTTCCAACTGCACTCCATCAGCGTGACTATAAATATGGCTGTTATTACAGTTATTACTCTGTTATTACTGGACGCTCCATGTGCGGAGGAAAAATGCTCTTCTATTATCCGACGGGATCAAATAATTCCTCAGCAGAGCTAACGAGAGAACGGTGGGAACTGAACTCAGACCAGCAAACAGACAGATATTAGGAGACTCCGTCACAGACTGTGAGTCATGTGTGAATCATGCAGCGATTATTCCTCATCATATTTAACGTTTCTAATTTCCAGGAAAAACAGAAAGATGGAAACCTGACTGATGTTTCACATATTTTGTTTTTAGCCAGAAATCATTCTCTGGGAAACTTATATTTACTTATATTTAATTAACATAAAAACGGTACGTACGTTTGGAGCACGACAATATTGGTGCTGCTGAATTTTAACTGCCAAACAGATTACAGAATGTGTGCTGCACCACTTATGAGTTTACATCACCTTTTTATAATGCTGATTTTTCATTTGTGCAGAGAAATGAAAACTACGGAAATTGGGGTGAAATAGAGGCACAATGGATCTTGTCTGTGGAAAATTAGAATTTGCTTCGAAAAAAATGTGCAATGGAAAGAGGCCGAGTGAATAAATGGCGACTTACATGAAGCATGAGACATAAAGTGAAGAGCTGAAACTATCAGACGTGTTGAACCGTCCGCTGTCAGACTCCTGCTGATGACTTGATGATGGAGGAGGCAGACTGTTGCTCCTGCAGTCTCCAATGAACTAAAACAGCCACTCAGGATCAATACATAGTATCATCCGGCCTGTCGAGGACGCTCCCAAAAAAACACCCATTATTTGCAGCTGCGTTGTCATGGGGACGACATTGATTTCGCCGCGAGGTGGCCGCTCTTTCTTTGTACAAGATCCTTGTTTGTTCCGCGGTTGGAAACATCCCGGAGACGTCGATGCCGACTCTGTTTCTGTTTATAGCCTTCTGAGAAAAAAAAAAAAAAATCAACACCGGCGGCTGGTCGCACAGAAGAATCTATAAATGTGAATGTTTGATTCCATGAGTCACATCGACTCACAAGAAGTGTTCTCACCTGAGACGATAAGCGGCGGGGGAGCCTGAGGATGGAGGCGGATAATAGTTGACCTTGTTTTAACGTCTACGAAGGGTGTTAATGTGTTCAGTGCAGCAATATATCCAATATATATATAAATATATATATATTTGCAGGTTTGCACCAGACTCTGCATGCTGATTTAGCACCATAGCATGCTTTTTTTTCAGCATGTTGTGTAATAAAATCATTAGTTTTAGAGGCAGCCTTATCTGAAGTTTTAAGCATAAACCTTCAACTTCATTATTTAGATGTTTTGGAAGTAACAGCAGCTGATCGAGTCTTAAAAAAAAGAAGAAAAACACACCTGGACTACAGTTAAACAGACAATGATCACTAGACCCATTTGGATTCATTCTAACATTATGCACAAACTCATCTGGCACTTAAAAACACTTGTGTTCCACCCTGCTGCTACACCTAGAGGGTCGTAAAGGTCAAAGGTCAACGTGTCGGAGGTGGGCGTCCGTCTTGTCTCCTGACCTCTGAACGACCTCGTTAAGTGCAGAGACACGCCGACTGCTGATTCGTCCTTGTCACAGACGAGCCTCTCCCCCGCCTCCTCACCCCATTCTCTCTCTCTCTCTCTCTCTCTCTCTCTCTGTCTTCTCCTCGCATCCGTCTCACGATTGGGTGTGATCACGGCTGGTAGCCATGGCGACAGTTGCTGGGGCCAGTCAGCAGCAGCAGCAGCAGCAGCAGCAGCGGAGGAACTCAAACGTGAGGACTGTTGAAGGACAGTGGATGGAAAAGAGGGGGAGGAGGGTGTGTGTGTGTGTGTGTGTGTGTTGGAGGGAGAGGGTGAGGATGGAGGGGTGAAGTAGGAGGTGAAGACAGCCAGCTGTGTCCCCGGAGGCGGGCCACAGGTGTGTGTGTGGATGAAATAAATGGGATAATCCACAGGGAGGTAACACACTTCTGCTGCTGATCCCTCTTTGTTGTTGTTTTGTCTCTTTGTCTGCAGAAATATTCCAAGTTTCCATTATAAGAAGATTTTATATCAAAAGAAATATCTTAAGCGCTGTGGGGGGCGGCTGTGGCGTAGTGGAGAGCAAGGTAGTTCTCCAATCAGAGGATCGGTGGTTCGATACCCGGCTTCGGCAGTCGATGTGTCCTTGGGCAAGACACTTAACCCCAAGTTGCTCCCGAAGGCTTGCCATCGGTGTGGACTGGATGTTGCATGAATGTTAGTTAGAGTCTGATGGTGGCACCTTGCATGGTAGCCTGTCATCAGTGTGTGAATGGGTGAATGATGTGTAATATACTACTGACTGTAAGTCGCTTTGGATAAAAGCGTCTGCTAAATGACTGTAATGTAATGTAATGTAATGTAAATGCAAAAGTAAAACTCTGTGTTTTGCTGCAAATGCAAGAGAAGATGCATCAAGATGTTGGTTGAAAAAATTCCAAATGAAACAACCATGTTTCTTAAATATGCATAACATCGTTGGGAATAGCTTTCAATGTTCTCAGGCTAATTCCTACAATGCTAGGAATACAACATAATATAACAATAAATATAGTACTGTACACTGATGTACTGTAGTGTTAAACTGAATAAACCTGAATGTAGACAAGGAGGTTGTGTAGTATTGTAGTAATAAACAGGAAGTAATATAATGTGCACAGCGTTCGACACCCTTAGAACCTTAGATAAAAAAAAAAAAAAAAAAAAGACTCAAATTTAACTCAATTAATGGGGATATACACATTTTTGCTCAGTTTTACTGCTTGTATTTACAGGTTTATAACAGAGCATCCACATGTTCTGTTTTATTCTTTTTTAGAAATGTCAGTAGTTTGCATGCTCAGGGTACCAAACATGTTCTGGAACAGGTTTTATTGAGAAGAAAAAAAAGTGAAACATAGAAGGCCTCTTTAAAATGTTACTTCTGACAGCAAACTGTCCAAAGAGTCGACTGTGATAAATGTCTCTCTGACTCCGCGCTCTGACAAGCGGCCGTCGTTGTAGCGAGGTCTTAATATGATAAAGAAATTCTGTCTTTACACTCAGAGATTGGCAGCCGCGGTGGAAGCTCGTGGTCAATAAGTGATGATCCCCTGGAGGCGGTTGTGTTTGAAGTCCTCGGAGAGCAGCGGCATGCTAATCTCTTCTTTAAAAACTCTTCACGCATCTCAAACAGCTTCGCTTTTGACGCTGCGTGACGTTATCAGCGCAGACATCATCCGTCAGTGTCAAAGTCTCAGCGATCCGTCCTGCATCCCAAAACTCCACAGCTCTGACGGCTTCCTGTTGGGCTCATATTTTAAGATGCCCGCTGTGTAGCCATGACAACCCAGGGTCAAATCTGCCTTTGATGCTCTGAGTCTAAGAGTTTACAGCCATGCTAAATGCTGATTTGTGGGAATCTTTTTAGCATGATGTATTCCGACTGTAAAAGCTCCCTACTTGCGAGGGATTCCATTTGTAAACGTCTATTAAAAGACACGCTGAGGTTTCTGCTCCACTTCCAGTTTGGTGTTTCGGTTCCGACCAGAACATTTATAGAAGCTTATAAATAATCATCTGGTTTTCATTCGGTGTCACAACTACTGATGCAATACCGCTGTGTTTGTTTTGAGTGTTCAGGTAACTTACAGTATGATTATTATTCTATTACGATTATTTTAATATAATATAAAAAGTAATCCAGTAAGTCACAGCTGCAAACCTAATTTGAGATAGCTCAATATTCTGAATGCTACGTACTATAACAATACTTGAAAAACTGTCAAACTAGAAGAAAAAGAAAAACAGTGACTCAAGTATGAGTTGGTGAATTTGGGCGATTTGTTTTTTGGCGCTCGGAGACGAGATTAAATATCCACAGTGGAAAACAGGGACATCTCAGCTCCTGACTTATTCATCAAACGTCCGAGTCTCCGGCAGACTGCTGCGTCAGCCGAGACGCTGAGGGGTTAAAGCGGCGAGCGGAGGCGCTGACGTGGAATCCGTCACGGCTGCGGACACCTGTCAGGGATCAGGTGTTAGCTTCCTCTCCTGTCTCACCTCTCCAGGCCTGTCGACGGGCGTGGCACTCATGTGTTGTCACCTTTTGTATCGCCAAGCAGGTAGATTTGTGTTTCACCGGCTGTTTCATTGTGTGTGCTCTTTATTCTTCATGGTTTGAGGGAGGTTTTGACCTTCAAATCTACAACACGTACACATGTCATCAGAACAGAAACCCCTCAAGGATGAAGTGTAAACTGTGTGATCCGATCTGATTCCGATAGGCGTTAGCATGTATTACTTTACTGTATTGTCTGCGAGGATAAGCTGCCTGTAACTTAAACGCCCCGCCAGTTTTAAAAGAAAGATACACCTTCCACAGTTAGTTTCAGTTTCCCAAAGCTATCGGCTTCCTATCATAAAGACAGCGGAACCTCCAAATTTGGGCGTCAGACACCCAAAACTGTTTCTTGACAAAGACAGCAAGCTAATTGAACCTTTGCAATGGCGTCAACTTTAAACACAAAGTTTTTTGTTTCGTTTGTTTGAAGCTTGTTAATATTTAAAGTATTCAGATCCTTTACTTCAAAAAGTCTTACTACTACCGTATTATCATAAAAACTCCACTACAAGTAAAAGTTCAAAACCTTATTGAGGTAAAACTATGTAAGTATTATTGGAATGATATACTAAAAGTGAAAAATAAAACTCATTGTGCAGTAAAATGTTCCCTGTCAGTGTTTTACAATTATATATGATGTTTCTGGACTGTTTATAAGAAGTGGACATAGTCGTCGTGAAGTCACCCATTGGTTGGTACTAAATGAACATCATGTTGTATTGAAGAAGACTTGAAACTAGAGATTGAGACCATTAACTCATGTTTACAATGTTTACTGAGGGAATAAATCAAGAGAGAAGTAGAGTCATTTTCTCATAGACTTCTATACAATCAGACTTCTTTTTGCAACTAAAGGAGTCGCCCCCTGATGGTTGTTAGAGAGAATGCAAGTTTCTGTTCTGGATTAATATCACTGCTGCATTAATGTGTATGTTGCATTTTACTGCTGTTTTTAACACCTTCATACACTGTTTGCTAGTTTAATCTACAGCTATGCATTATATTATTTAAGATCATCAGATGTTTGTAGCGTTGCTGGCAGACAAATGTAGTCGAATAAAAAGTAAAATATTTACATCTGAGATGTAGTAGAGTAGAAGCATATACTTACATTAAATGGGAATACAGAAGAAAAGTACAATCACCTCAAATATGTACTTCGAGAAAGTATGTAATTATATTTCACTACTGGATTCTTCCAGCGGCTGCAGGCAGACACCAGAATCTGTCGGGGAAGTCAAGGACAAACATCTCTTTCATCACAACGCGACTAAAACTCATCTGAAAACGTCAAGATGAATCTGTGTTTCCTCAGCATGCCTGATGTGTTGCGACAGACTGACAGAAGAAGATAAAAGGAAGTTAAAAGCTCTTTAGTTCTGAAATTTAATCTTCCTATGAAGTAAAGAGAATAAAAGACAGCCAAAGGGACACAGCTGGAGCAGCTTTCACATACTGGCCTTCTTCTTTATTCATGAAAATCATTAAAAGTTTAAGCTGATGGGAAGATGTTGTTGGAGTTTAGGTTAAAAGCAGCAATGCTTTTTTAAACCAATGTTTCATTTATTGGCTAATTTGGCTGCTTGGATACGAGAATAATGCCTCCTGACACCATTTTGATGGACACTTCTAAAGATGGAGTACATTGGCTTCTTTTCATGTTATTTGTCTTCAACATCAGTCTTTTATTTCTGTCGCAATAAGGGACCACACTAGAGAACAGTGCAATAACGGACATTGCAAACAAACCTTTTCTGTGGTCCTTTTACAAAACAAATTGTAAGACTGTTGTTAGCTGTTATGTTATGTATGCAGTTAAATGTTGTGGACTGTTGGACTCAGCTGGCCATCAGCCTGCTGTTTGGCTCCTTTTTCTGTAACCAGTTTAGCAATACTACATGTCGGAATTAGAAAGCTATAGCTAACTAGCAAGCGGGCCACTAGTCAGCTAGCTAGCTAGCTAGCTTGCTAATTCCAGCATACTATAATGCTACATCGGTTACAGAAAATGAGCCGAACAAAGTTTTCAATTCATCTAAATTAAGAGATTTAAGTTGTTGACTTTAACTCATTTACTCTCTACACTAGTTTACCCCACATGATTAACTTTTATTTATTCCTAGTAATCATGAACCAGGAAGTATAAAGTCTGCAAAAGCCCTCACAGGACTGATGGAAATAAATGTGGATGGGTCAAACCAAATACGTTTTCATCCAAGAGACAAGAAGTCAGAGTTGATTTAAACTTAACTAAATATTTAATGATCTTTTCCTAAACCTCACTTAATAGTTAGTAGTAAAAAAAGCTACTAGTCTGTAGTAGGTTGGCCCGCTACAACAGTCGCATCGGCAGCGGTACACATAAAAATGTCTGCAGCTCTGACCGACCTCTGCATTGATTTGAATTGGAATGTTTGCTCTACTCCTATTCTGTTTCTATGGTTTAAGCCCATTTATTATTTATATCTTGAGACTGCAGTTGTGTAAGTCGTTTTACAAGACGTTCCCCAGTGCTTGGTCTACACGTCTATCTGCTCTGTTTTCTGTCTCCGGGGCTGCAGTCATGTTGGTGGTTAATCAGCAGCCAGGTGTGTCTCATGAATATAATCCAAATCAGCAGCCAGTCCTTTAGCAGATCTCCTCTCTTACCCGCACACACACACCTGACTTGTGGCATTTTGTTTCCTGTGCTTTGTTTTTACAAAACATAATTTTCATTCAAACTGCCCCCTACTCTAATGACTTTAATCATTGTTCATTGTGCCCACTTGTTATTGTTGTGAATACATTTATTTGTGATTTAGTATATGCTACCTGTGTGTCTTCCGTTTTTCAAGGCTGGCTGTAACAACATCAATTGGATGGATTGACACGAAAAGTTCAGATTTCTCCAACTTTTTGTTAAAGACCAAATACTTTGCAAAACTAATGACCGCAGCCTATGCTCACATCAACATGATTGCATTGTCATTGATTACATTTACATGCACAGAATATTCAGTTTTTTTTGTCCATATTCTTACTGAGCCGTTTACATGAAAATAAATATTCCACTTTTATTCCCGTTCACATGCAGCCGTGCATACTCCCATTTAAGTAACCGGTTTTGGACTGTTGGACAGTGCAAACGCAGCCTTCCTCTTACAATCCTTCAACCACCTTCTTAAAAAGTTGGCGTTGGGATATGTGTGCATATCCATAAACCTGTAGATATCCAAGTCCAATTTCAGTGTGGAGAATCTGCAGATTATTCTGGAGAACTGGGACATTTTTTGTTATAAGACACATTGCTGTTGGGTTTTATCAGTGTGAGTTTAAGATACTTTGTGCATCACAATCAAATCAACGGGTGGTGAAAGAAGTAAAAGCGATGTAAATCTATGAACTTCTGCAATAAAACGCAAACTGTCCACATGGCTGGAAACCAATGAGACAAAGTGGGAAAATACAGCATGTTTGTTATTCTGTTTTGGTGATTTGACACTTTATAATATTGTAACTGAAGTCAATAAAACTCCCCATATGGCGAAGTGTAAAAGTCACAAAGCGTTCTTTCTCCATGTTTCGTGACACTCAGACTGATGATGACTGACTCCCGGCAGACATCTGGGATCGTTTTTTCACGGTCGTGTTTGTTTACAGTCGTTGAAAAATGGTCGTTGGTCTTTGATACCTCGCCGCAGTGTGTTGATCAGTTATGTACATACACATAAACTGTGAATCATTTGATTATGGCAGCGTTTATAAATCACAGAACCACCCACGTTTTAATGTAAGTTTCACTGCAGCGACGACAGATTCATTACATGCATATGTTCATCAGCTGTTCAAACACTGAATATACATGTGTTCAATGTTTAGCAAGAGAAGTAAGACTATATTAGTAAGGATATCACTTTAAAATGAGGTTTTTTTATAACTTATTTTACATGTTGTGGTTCTGAATCTTTTTTAGAGCTCTGAAATACTTTTTTTTTACATGTATTTTCTGATAACACCCACAGACAAATTGCAAGAAAAGCATATTTCTCTTGCATTATCTACATTCAGTTCCTCACTGGTAAAATGTTGACATTGATCCCATGTAAATAATAAAAAAGGGTCCTTTTTATGCACTACTTTGTTTTCTTAATCAAGTTTAAAATGTCTCCGTGGTGAACTGCAATGATTGGTGTCTTCCCTCTGCTGTAAACACAACTTTTGGATGCATGTTGGCATAAAATCTGGAGAAAAACCTCTTTTAACCAACTGTTTGGGGTGTTTAAAATAATGAATAAAGGAACTAATGTTGTCAAACCCTTTTAAATATAAGTGGATGAAACAAACGCTGCAGTCTCAAGTATGTGAGTTGGCAAAAATTCTCCAGTGTGTGTGTCTCTGACTTTGCGGTCCCTCAGGGTCACCGTCTCCGTTCAGCTGTCGGCTGTGTGCAGGTTATTTGATCTGGAGCAGCGAGGCGGGGACGGAGGACGACTCAGCGCTGATTCATGTACACAAACACCAGTTTGTCTGCAGGATGTGTTTGAACATTATTCTCTTATATTCCCAAATATACTGAAAAATTGTGAATTGTTTTTATAAATGCTAATTCCTGGTTACATCTCTGTACATATATTCTACACAACATGGCGACATTACGCTAGTTTACCACAGTACTATATTTTCTTTTTTATATTTTGTATATATTATATTTTAACTTCTGCACCATTTCATGTTCATGTCTTAGATTTTACTTTTTTTTATATGTATTGTTATATCCTTGTTGGAGGCAGACTGTGAACAAGAATTCCCTGCTTCACTGTAATCGTTTACCAATAAAGAATTTTAACTTTAACTAACTTTAACTTCATCAAACAAGACTGAAAACCTTCTGAAATAAATAATATGTTGGTTTATTGTCCCTTTAGATAACTAGCTTGCTAACTGACAGATAGCTTAAAGTTATAGTTTAAATAATTAACCAGATGGATGAAATATTTACCAATGATGGCAAGTGACGTTAATGAACAGTTAAGAGGGAAAGCGCTGGAGTTCACAAATATAATGTATTGTAGAAACATTTAACTCTAAAATATTTGATAATATTATGTGATAATACTGGAAAACATGGAGTGAAAGAAGTTATTTTTATTTCGATTTGTGATGAACAATTTACATTCAACTGTAGCTTGGACCGGTGACCTTGTGATCAAAATGATCGATATGTCATGTGATCAGTACGTCATGTGAATGATACGTCATGTGATTGACCATCCTTAATGTATCCTTTGTTGTTGTTCTTCTTCCTCATCTTCTTTTCCTTCTTCTTCTATTTTATGTTTTAACATCTGCACTACTTTATATTTTATGTGTTGGATTCTTATACTGCATGTTTTCTTTTGGTATATGCATATTTATACTATCGTTGTCATATTATTGGAACCTAAAAACAAAGAATATTCCACTGTCACTGTTGTGCATACGATAAATAAAGACATGAAACTTGAAACCGTGGTGCTCATGCATTAGAAATCCCGGCTGAATGAAACATTTTTCCTCCCTGTTTACCTCAGATTTACTGTGGGAGCTGCGGTGTGGTGACAGTGTGTGTGTGTTTTTATGTGTGTGTGTAGTTGTGTGTGTTGCCTCAGCATCACCACAACGATGATAAGTGCAGTTCAGACGGTCCACATGACCTCCAGCGAGAGGCCTGCCAGCGGTCGGTAATGAGCAGGGTGGAGGCTCCGAATATCTCCGTCTGTTCAGCAGAACAACAACACTAGAAGAAGAAGAACATCTCAGCTTGACTTCGCTTACTGATGTTGTAAATAAATACACACAGAACAGAATAAAAAATATGTTTTTACCAAAAGAGGAGTTGACTGTTTTCTAAAACGCTGCCCTAAACTATTGCAGTGTTTGAACTCAGAGCCCTTATATAATGCATCTTAGTTTAAAATACTATTTAAGTGTTTCTTTAACCAGTTTGTTCTTTTATAATACTTCCCATTAACGTACTGTTAACTGTTTATTTCTGGTATTGTGCATTACGTTTTTTCAACTTACTGATAATCTTTCATGTTTATATTTTTGGTTAATTCACACTCTTTCCCATTTTGTGAGGCAACTCCTGCGGGAAAAGTTACATTTTGGTATTTCTAAACATGTATCTTATCTTACTAGTAGTGAAATAAACAAACAGGCTCAAACTGTCTTCACCAGCTGTTGCCAGAAAGTAACAAAATCATCAGTTACATCAAGTATTTATTGATAATTAAGCACTTTTATTTAGTCACATCAGTCCTGTTTATCTCAGCAGGAGGGTTGTTAGTGTCGGACAAAGTAAAGACACACACACACACACACACACACACACACACACACACACACACACACACACACACACACACACACACACACACACACACACTTTCCTGTTGACTGCGTTTGACAGACTGACTCTGATTCGCCAAAATCCGGTACAATCTCAAGCAGCTGTGAGCTCAGCAGGTTGCTATGCAACAGCAGCAGTAACAATGTTGGGTGCTACACCTCAATGAATATATACACATACATACGCACACACATAGTATTGTGTGTGTAGGTCCCAGGTTCGATTTCCTATCTTGATAGTTTCTTTGTTGATTGTTGCTCCTGAGACAAGATCAAACTAAATCTAATCAATAAAGATGATCAAGAAGGCGCAAAATCAAAATATACACAATGCCAGATATGTATAGAATGATATGATGCCTCGTGGTGAGGCTTTGCATATATACTGATTTATATATGTCATATATTTATTTTAATAATATGTCAATAAAACATGTCAACTCAATTCTAATGTAAACAGCCATCAGTTTTTAATAACGTTATCATCAATTTAACTCACACTTATCATTATATGTTCAAGATCAATATCTCATGATTGTCTGCAACTGTTTTTTGATGAGATTTACCAAAACAAATTAATAACTAAAATAACAAATATTGCTCAACCCCTCCATCACACAATCAATGGCTGTTTTGATGGAGAACATAAAGGAGAGAAAAATCAGATGCACCCTCAACTGCTCCATTATGAGATTTCAACCTGGTTGGGTCTGACCTATTTATTTATGATCAAACTGCACTTTTCTTTTTTTAATCTTTATCTGTCAGTTTCATATACTGTTGTGTTGGAATGTTTTTGTTTTTTTGTTTGTTTCTTTACTTTATCTTTCTGTACATATTTGTACCTTGATGCAGGCTGTTCTCATGCAGCATTCATGGCTATACCTACAAAAAAGCTGTAATTTTTTGATACCCCACATTATTAACTTTTATTTATTCCTAGTAATCATGAACCAGGAAGTATAAAGTCTGCAAAAGCCCTCACAGGACTGATGGAAATAAATGTGGATGGGTCAAACCAAATACGTTTTCATCCAATAGACAAGAAGTCAGAGTTGATTTAAACTTAACTGAATATTTAATGATCTTTTCCTAACCTGTATATGCATGTAACGAACGGGAATTGAAGTTGCTGGACTTCCGTAGGACAACGCATTCAAAAAAGAGGAGTAGCTTTTTAATAAGAATTCATAAGAACTGTTATAAGAGGATACGTTGCTTGATAAAGGTTTATGGTAATGTCTTGACTGATAAATGGAAAATGTCCTTGAAGAGAAAAGTAAGTAACGTTTTACTGCAGCTAAAAGGCTGATTGGTGGATTGCTGGATTGTTTCTGTCATGTATAATCCTCTAATGCACACACACACACACACACACACACACACACACACACATTCACAAGCAACACTAAAAATGATCAATAGATCCTCCAGGTCTTTAGTTACATTCACTCTCCAATCTTTCTCTCAGGGCATATTTGTCACCACATGATCTGCAGGTCAACTGTAAGCACTCTTCATGTTTTCCGACGTCATCTTCATCGTGTGTGTGTGTGTGTGTGTGTGTGTGTGTGTGTGTGTGTGTGTGTGTGTGTGTGTGTGTGTGTGTGTGTGTGTGTGTGTGTGTGTGTGTGTGTGTGAGTGTCTCCTCCTCTTCCTTCCAGCAGACAGCAGCTCCGCAGGGTTTTTCTGCGTCTGGAGGCAGCAGGTGAGGAGATTTCTGCTCGGTAACCCGTCGTCATGGAAAAGACACCTGCGCTGTAATTGGTGGAGAGCCGCAGCTCGAGGTGTGTGTGGTGTCTTCTGTCGGGCGGATGATGAACCACAGCGAGGTGGTGAACTACGTAACAGGCTCGTTGAAGATGATGGAAACTGGACAAACTGATAAATAAATGGACGAATTAACGACAAACATTTCAGCCTGGACGTTCTTAACAGAAGCTGAACATCATGAGCTGAATATGTGTTGAAGAAGTGTTGCATTAGTTTGCACTTTGCAGATATTTCTGTAATTGCGTCAATCCGCAACTTCGACTGTGTGAACAGATTCTGCACAAAAGATGCCACTTGTTTTCAATTTAGTTGTTATACAGTAGCTCCGTTAATATTACATACATATTACTGTATGTCATATACAGATTCCTTTTGTCGTAACAACATTTTTGACTTTCCCACCAGAAAAAAACAACAAATTGCTTCATTTGTTCAAACAACATAAATCACATTTACATGTGCAAAGTAGGAAGTAATGCAAAGATCTTACACGACCGAAAAAGCCTACAGCGGACATTTACTTACCATATCTTCTCTTAACAACATTTTTCATATTTTGTACTATCTATGTTTACATCGCAGTAACGGTTCGTAACAAACTCAATCAATGAGATTTAACACTGAAGATCAGTTTGTTTTGTATGTCCCTTTAAAATTATTTATTTTCTCTCTCTCTCTTTTCTAAATACAGTTTTGTCGGAAGGTAAAACCACTTCGACCTTACCCGTGTCACATTTTCATTTCATTTTCACGCAACTATCTTACATTCAAAGCCACTTCACACCGTGATTGGTCGACTTTGCAGAAGCAAAAATTCATGATCAGTACTCTCACTTTTCATGTGAACAACTGACTGCAACACTACAAATGTAACTGAAGTAAAACTGAGTGAGAATGTGCTCAGTCCTCTGCATATTCAGACGATATCACATCTGCTCCTCTTCTGACTCCACTTCTACCAAACGGTTGTACCACATATTGAACGAACAACTTGTTTTCTATAACTCAGCCCCTTACTCCTTTCACTTTACTGTCTTTTTATTCTCTCCCTGCTCATGTTGATATCCCTCACTTACTTCCACCTCCTCCTTTCTCCTCCTCCTCCTCTCTGCAGTGTCCTCCAGCAATGACCAGGGGAGCCTTTTATACAATTACTGCCAATGGAGAGCCATAATTTCATTCTCTCTGTCTCTGTTGGTGGGTAGATGAGAATGAAAGGGGGCGCTGCACCTGGAGAATACATAATGGATCAGAGAGCGTTGGATATAAATAGCCAGGGAGAATGAGGGAGGGAGGTCACATGACTCTGTCCTCCTCCAGCACAGAGAGAGGCCTGTGGTTTACATTTGAACCTCATGTTGCTCTGGAAAAGGAGCGGATGGTGGTGTGTGTTTTTTTTTCCTTTGGAAGACATCACTTTGAACCCGTCGCTGGCTTCTTCGATAAGACGCCGCGGCGCTCCGGATTGAAGTCAGATGTGCGGCGCAGTTGGCGGTTCTTCCTCTGTTATTCAAGTCAACCCTGATGAATAAGTGGTTTCAGTGTTTTATAACGAGCAGAAGATGTGGACAGAAGTTTTCTTCGAAAGCTGAGACCAGAACACACACACACACACACACACACACACACACACACACACACACACACACACACACACACACACACAGACACACACACACACACACAGAAGTGCACACGCAAATGGTTTCTGGAATCAAATATTAAAGACAGACTGTCCGCACTGTTATTTGCATGCGATCAAATTGCATTTGTGTGTCCAGACATAAGCCACCTATCTGCATGGGTTGCTGTGGTAACCATGTAGGTAGCTACGTAGCTACTCTAGTGACGCGTCTGTAGAAATCTCATTTGAATACCATTTCCAAACGCCTATAAACGTGGTTTGGATTTTATTTGCATAACTTGCATTTCATTCGTTTTTTTTATGTTTTGTTTTGTTGTTGACAGAGTTTTTTTTTACTGTCCAGACTTTCTCAAATCAATCTGGATACCATCTGGATATGTCAAAAGTGTAACAGCTGGCTTACATTTGAAACTAACTAAAGACATAAAAAAAAAAGCAATTGGGACAAGAAGACTTAAAGACATATGTACAATTGTTTTGTTGTGTAGTCTGATTAAAGCGAGGGAAGATTTTTACATTATAACTTAATCCTAACAAATACAAAACACACAGTTTTACTGCAGTTATTTTACACGTTTGATTGCTATGTTCATGTTCATCTGTTCAATTCTAACTCAAATGGAGATCCTTTTTCAAGCTTTCGTTGCAGCATCTTCAGTTCAACTCCTGAAAGACTTTACATTAAAAGTCCTCCAGCCTTTCATATGTCATTTTAATAAAAAAGGGAATATGTTGTTTATATCAGTGGGCTTTACAGGTGCTGGTAGGTGGACTTTGTTACTGTTAGACATAGCCAGGTTAGCTGTTTCTCTATTTCCAGTCCTCATGCTAAGCTAAGCTAAATGTTCAGACATTAGCATAGTGGTGACCTTCTCATCTTACTCTTTGCAAGACGGGAGATATTTCACAACACTCGAAACAATTCCTTTGATATAAAATGTATGCAATTTTTACTCTGCAGTCCGTAAATCACTCTCTTGTAATACTTAGTCAAATAGGCAATATAGCTGTAATTCTTCTCCTATTTCCAAGTGTGTGAATTTTTGCTTCAGAAGGAATCAGCTTTCGTCCTCTCAGGTCCACAATGTGAAGCAGCCCTGGCACATCAGTGGGAGAAGTGACTATTTTCTCTTTGGACTAAAGCCAATTTCTGCTTAATAAACCGGAGTACAGCTGTAGACACCTACAGCGTGGGTTTTGATTTATAGTTGTGCAACCACATCATTAGATGAGGCATCAGGCCATGTCATGCTTGTATTATATTCCCAACAGAACACTGTGTTTACATTCTTAAAGGCAGCAAAAATAATATTTTGCTATGTAAAGATATACTGGAGTAATGACTACCTGAGCAGAGGATAAAGTCATTAGCCCTCTGTGTGTTGTAATCACAGATTCTCTGTGCTTTGTTGTCATAGCCGGGCTGCCCGTCAGTAACTTTTAGTGCATGTTAGTGCATGTGAGCGTGCCCTGTTGGATAACTCATGGCCAAAGCTGCGATTACCCCTCAGGTAAGCACTGTTAGCTCTGTCAGCACTGTTGTTGCTGTTTGCACTGTTTGCACTGTTAGCTGCAAGCTGACCATCACGATTTTTTGGGGCCGTCTAGCAATGTGTTCATCACGTTATCATCACTCTCAACGATCTCCACCGGAATCAGAAACTTGTGGGTTAAAACGCAAAGAAACCCAAACTGACATTGATCATAGTTCTCGAGTCACTCTGTGGCTGCAGCAGCGACGTCCAGTTACATTTTTGAGGAGGTGCATGTTTACTCCGGCGAAGCTTCGATGGATACTTGTAAAGTCTCTGAAGCTACTGCCTAACCCCTTAACTTCCATTCCTAGTTGTCCAGTGTTTGAGGAGTGTGGGTCATCTTGTATTCATGCTAATATGTTGTCTTGTCAAGTCCAGTTTTCGTCATATTTCATCTATGCACTTGCAATCTTCGAAATGTCAAACTTTTTCTTCAGTGAAAGTAATGTCACCCTGATAATAATGACCGCTGTCACCACGGCTCGTACTCACACTCCTTCATACCTACTCCTGTCACAGCCTCGTATTTTCTGTCTGACGTCCCATTTCTCGGAGGCCTCTCTTTTTGACTGATGGTTCATTTCACACCTGCATGATTAAAAAAAAACCTCCCCAGTGAACGCCAAACTGAATAATGTGGTCCTGACTAACCTGCAGTCTAACAGTTCTGATGTGTTGTCCTCATTAGCCTGCTCTGGGATCATCCCACATTCACATTTAGATGAGTTTGAACCGTCGCCAAAGACTGGAGATTGGAGAGCGTCCAAACAATGAAGGAAAAAATCTGACGTCCTGCCTGCCAGCAACCAAAACGAACAGTCGATGAAGAAATGAGATTCTTCTTTTTCCCCTTTTTTCTTTAATAAATCTCTGCAGACCAAAAAGGGTCCAACAATTACACTTGGCACATTGGAGACGGGCTGGAAAGGCTTCATCTGTAAACCGTAAGCTTTCAGTCAATCTGACAGACCTCCCAAATCTTCCAAATCTCAGTACCTCCCCCTGATTCTCCCCACTCTTGAAGAACGGTTAACTCCTGGGTTTTGAGTTTTTGTGTGTGTTAGAGCGCAAAGCATTCATCTCGCTGGCACGAAACAAAAATGGGACGGAGCTGTGTAACCGGAGAAAAGAGAGTCGCGGTCATTGAAGCTTCTTACGCGAGGCCAAAATGAGAAACAAATGGCTGTTTCTCTTTTAGCCATCGCTGCTGGCTCGCGTCCCGGACTCCTCGTTCTCGGGAGGCTGGCGTCTGGTCATTTCAACAACAACATGAAAAAACCTGCATCAGCATAAAGAACAGAAAAGACGAATAATTTTACGTTCACAAGGTATCACATCACACGTATCACGTATCAGGTAGGACGGATCTCATTGCCTTCAGGTCCTGCCAATACAAAGAAGGAAGCGTTTTAAAATAGAAAACAGGATGTCTCATTGTCTGTCTTGGACCTTTGGACGAGTTTTATTACAGAGAAAAACTTTGACAGAATGATCACAATCTAAATCAAAAGTATACAAAAAAAAATTTCCCCACTTATTAAAAAAGAATAAATGCTTTCAAACACACTCAAACGATCCAACAACCTCTGGAAAGTCAGAGTCAGAGGATCACCAAAGTTTTTACAGTTCATCCTGAGGGGAATGTCTGAAGCACATTTTATGGCAACCCATCAAGTCGTATATCAACCTCATGGTGGCACTAGATGAAAGTCAGGTTATCAACAGAAATCTGTATGACTCATCCATTCATTTTGTGGCAATGATTATCAGAGGCTTATTTTATATCACCCTGAAACCATGCTGCTAGCTTGGTGATAAAAAAAACCAAGCATGAACTCTTAATAGCTGCAACCGCACACAAACATACATCAAACATCACAAACACTTGACCTCCATGGCAAATTCCAGCCTATTATGGTGAAAACTTTGGCCGTCAAAGGTTGGGGTCATTAATGTGGACCGACCAACCGTCAGAGCGAGCTATAAACTAGAATTTCACTGACAAAAACTAGACTTAAATGTCTTTTAGTACGTAAAACAAGGCTAAAATGTTGCACCTGTGAATGATCAAATAAGTACATTTTCATTTCAGCCGCCAAAATACACACTGGTTTTTGGATTTAGAGGCCAGGCTGAGATCGGCGGTCGTATCACGGCTCAGATTGGTTCCCTCGCTGAGACGGGAGCCGATCAGGTCTGACAATCAGAGGGCTTATTACGATGTTGGCAGACTGAGGACTAAAGCTGATTTGCGAGGCTGCAGGTTCCGTCTGCTGGGTCTCAAAGGGTCACAGGTTGACTGATTACGACATGTACGACAGGATTTGGGGAAAACTCTAAGCTTAGTCATTCCAAATAGAAAAAAAGGTATTTGTGAAAAGGTTGTTCTGGTACAGGAAAGCAAACAAAACGTCTTTGAAGGGAAAAGGAAGTGCACTCGAGACGTTCATGCAACTGTTTCTGCTCTCAGTTTTTCCTGGCCTCCTTTTCCTCCCTTGGCGTCTAAATGAAGCGCTCCCAGCTCTGGCAGATAAGAGACTCGAGCCATGTGGGTGTGTTCGTTTCATGTGCTTTTGCTGGCATCGACATCACAGCCGAATGTCCTAATTTCATTGGAAACCAGCGGAGGAGACGAGTCCAAGGGGTGACGTGCCGCTCAGTGAGGGCAACTAGGGCTTTATCACTCAGGCGGTGCCACGGGAGTTTCCATCACACAAGATAACTTGACCTAATTCAGCGGAGTGTTTTTAAGACGACAGGGGGAGGAGGGAACACAGAGTCTCTGTACTCTCGCTAAGAGCCTTCGCGAACTTTGACCCTTCAAAGACAGGAATCCCTCGACAGCAGGCTGGTAAACAAACATGTAAATGTACTTACGTTCCTCTGGGTTCTATTCATAGTTGTGTCATTGGTTCAGTCACTGAGCTGAGCTGCTTCTGACCAACTGACACTGACTACGTGTGTTTCCATCCACCTGGTTTGATTACAGATGCCCCCATTGCCATTTTCTTGGCCGTTGCGGTTATCCGATTTTTTAAAGGCTACGAAATTAGTGAGTTTGTGGGCCTTGAGTGGACTAAACTTACATATCTACTATCTCACAGTACTGCAGTTTTGCTTTGTTTTCACACCTCAAACAGACAACAGCTGAGTTTGATTCTTAGTGGACTGAGACCCCCTTTTCAGGCAGTCTTGAGCCAGTGGTTTGGTCAGAATTTGGCAAAAACAATATCTAACCAGTCCAGTTTGGGGGATAATGGCTTAAAAGTCCAGTATGTAGGATTATGATGGATCTATTAGCAGAAATGTAATATAATATCCATAACTATGTTTTCATTAGTGTATTAATCATCTGAAACTAAGAATTGTTGTGTTTTCGTTAGCTTAGAATGAGCCCTTCATATCTACATAGGAAGCAGATTGTACACGGAGTCTGCCATCTTGCAGAATGTTTTTACATTAGCTCTGAACGGACAAACCGAACACTGGCTCCAGAGAGAAGCCATCACGTTTTTCTACCTGAAGGCCACCATTTTTCATCAAGTGCAGTATGGTGAGCCAACAAGTGCAAAACTGTGGTAATGACGGCCTCAGTCTGAATTTTGTTGCCCCAAAAGTAAGGTTATTATGGTAACAATGGCCTCTGATTGATGAAATGATCTTTAAGGACCTGTTTTGTACCCCGTCCGACTTCTTTTTAATGATGTCTGCTTGCGCCTAGATCTCAGATACTAACTAGATAGGTACAATTGTATTATTTTTGAGGAACAGAATGATTGAAAAAACTATGAAAATAACATCCAGGCCAGAATGTCCCCTTTACAGGCAACAACATGTTGACAGTTTTCTGCATACCGAAGGTTATGCATTTTTTTTTCTGCCCTTTGACTGTAGGATGCCTCACTGCCTTGTGAAGTATGTTGCTGTCGTAGAGCATCGGACAAAAACCAGACATCCAAACTTCAGACACAGAACATTTTTACTTCCTGTCCTCTTTACCTCTGCTGGTTTTCAGCGAACGGAAGAGACGTGAATGTGAATCCTTAGAACTCTTAGAAAAGGAAAGAATGTGTCCAAGCCTCCAGAGGACGATGATAATGATGATGATGATGATCATGATGATGATGATGATGATGATGATGATGATACTGACTCTTGGGGTTCACAGAGCTGCGGTGTTTGGCCAGTGGCCTGCTGGGAAACATTGCATGCAGGAGTTGGATTAACGTTGTCGGTTCGCTGCAGAACGAGATCCCGTGTGAACCGATCAGATCCGACTGCTCAAGAAGTGAGGATGAGGAGAGGAAGAGACTCACTCTGTCAGAAAGAAAAGGAAAGCTTCCTCCTGTTCAACCTTTTTCTAATATTTCTGTGGTTTCATGCTCTGTTTGTGTTCTATGAACAGTTTCACTACTAGGAACTTTTAGTAGAAAATATTTCCAGATGCTCTGTAGGCCAACAACAACTGGTTGTACTGGGAAGCATCCAGCTCTAAATGTGTGCAACCATATATCCTAAAAAAAAGAGAAAGCGTTCATGCTTCCTGAATCAACCTAATAAGTTATGAAAAAACAAAACAGAAGTTTTGGAAATAGTATTAGGTAATAGTTGTAGTAGTTTTTCCAGACCAGACTTTTTCTACTGCACGGATGACACATGTGTAAAACCACTCAGTGAAGCTCTAAGCTTGTTTGCGTCTTTCGTGTCAAAGTGGGAAGCCAGTGAGGGAAGAGAGGAAAAAGAAGCAGATGGAAGTTCAGCAGAGACATGTCTGTCAACACAACGTCTGCAACTATTTATCAACTGTTTAGTCTATGAAATGTCATAAAATATTAAAATGTTTATCATAATTTCCAAGAAGCCCCGGGTGACATCTTCAAATGTCCAATTTTGTCCAACTAACTTTAGTTTACTGAAAACAGAATAAAAGAAGCAAATCCTCTCCTTTGAGAAGTTCGAAGCAGAAAAAAAAAGCAAAACAAACCATAAATGTGTAATTTATGGATTCGGTTCAATACAGGTTTTGTTTAAGGTGTGTGTGTGTGTGTGTGTGTGTGTGTGTGTGTTTTACTATACAGATGGGTCAGCAGGGTTTGAATACTTTGCCGTGTAAATCCAAAATAATCCTGTGTAATCTTCGTAATCTTTCTCAGCCTTAATTTACAAGCCAATTTACTGAAACTGTGTGTGTGTGTGTGTGTGTGTGTGTGTGTGTGTGTGTGTGTGTGTGTGTGTGTGTGTGTGTGTGTGTGTGTGTGTGTGTGTGTTTTCCTTCAGAAGCCACAGCAGCCTCTTTGAGTGTATTAGAGGTCTGCTGATTGTTTGTTTAGCTTCACTTACCGCGTTCACTGACCAATCACAGGGCAACCAGTGTGTTTGTAGACAAAAGTCATAATTTTCTCTTTTGTAGAGAATTAAAGTTCAACTTCCTGTTTGCTTTTTGTTAGCTTCAGTTTCCAGCTATCATCCATTCTCATTCTGAAAGTATCGTTAACTGTACTGTTATTTTGACAAAGATAAGCATTAAGCATTAAGCAACTACAGTTCCCATGAGTCTTAGCTATTACTGCACTGTCAGACCTCGTCAGAGTTGTGTCTGGTGAATGTAAACCCTGAACACAAGAGATACAGAGTAAGTAGATAATCTCTTGTTATTTAATACTAAGGACAATTTTTTCACTGGCTTTCTGAAATCATAAATACTTATTTCATCATGTATCATGGGAATCATACTTGCATTTTTACTGCAGATAGCAGAAATCCGTTATACGCTATAAACAGAGCAGCAATACTGATGAAAACATTGCATAAGCGATCCGAAATGATGTCAGTGTGCACAATGATGTGGTGTTGCGGTGACAAATGTAAGCTAGATAAAAATGACATTTAATAGATTTATTTAGGTGTTGGATTTAAGTCAGCCCTGTCCCATACAACTAAACTGCATTCTCTAAATGTATTTCCTCCTGTAATGGTCACAGTTAAAACACGTGGTTATGACTATATGTATACACCCTACGCAGACTTCCACCGACTCATTTGAAACAAATTTATGATACGTCAAAAGCAAACATAATCCACGACAAAATATCTTTCCCCTCAGACTTTTGTTGTGTTGTATGGTAATTTGTGGGACAGAGCTGCTTGGGTAGATGTGAGGTAGTCATGTCTGATTGCTTTTTAATACCTTCAGAAAATCCCCAAATGAAAGACTAAAATGAATACTTAAACATGCATGTGAGCAGTTTAACTACAAGTAAGAAAATTACAGTAGCTTGTAAATGGTGTGATCTTCACTATATCGTGTTTGGGTAATTTGGGTAAAAGAGCTTTACTCTCACTCAACTGAATCATCTTGTCCTTGTTTGTTCGCTTACTTTCTACTGACCTAACTTCCTCCCCAGCTCCCCCCTTGAGAAAAAACAAAAAACAAACACAGATCCAGGCGTAGCGCTCTGCAGGAAGCCTGCGAGCCGCTCTGCATGTCTGATTAGACGATTGCGTCTGTTGTGCATTATTAACATGAAACCCTCAGCGGAGGGAATCATCTCGTGTTGCATGTGATCTGGCAGCTGAATCACTCCACTGGCTGCTTCAGGCAGTGACACAATCTGAGAGTGGGCGCAGCATGTGTGTTTCTGCACACAAATTATTCAGCCCACAGCCTGCATCACATCATCGGGTGAACGCTTTGGAGGTTTCATTTCATGAGGTAGTACTGTGTTCCTGCTCAGGTTCCGGCTGCCGACGAAATATTCTGAAGCTAAGATGTTACTCAACTAAAAAATATATATGGATGAACTTTTCTATCCTTATATCTTTACCACCATGTGGTAAAATAAATAGTAATTGTCCTGTGGGTGGCGCCAGGGAAAATTTTTATAAGATTTATGGTATGGTGGTCATTTTAGCACACTAGGTCAGAGTTGGGTATATTTATAAACTAAAGTGGACTTTTAGCTCATTTCCAGTATGCAGTTGTTTTAAAACTAGCATGTTAACTAACCATCCATCCATCCATCCATCTCCTTCCGCTTATCCGGGGCCGGGTCGGGGGGCAGCAAGCTAAGGAGGGTCCTCCAGACGTTCTTCTCCCCAGCAACACTTTCCAGCTCCTCCTGGGGAACCCCGAGGCGTTCCCAGGCCAGACGAGATATATAATCTCTCCAGCGTGTTCTGGGTCTACCCCGGGGCCTCTTACCAGTTGGACGTGCCTGGAAAACCTCTAAAGGGAGGAGGCATCCTGATCAGATGCCCGAGCCACCTCAGCTGGCCCCTTTCGACGCGAAGGAGCAGCGGCTCTACTCCGAGCTCCCTCCGGATGTCTGAGCTCCTCACCCTATCTCTAAGGCTGAGCCCAGCCACCCTACGGAGGAAGCTCATTTCGGCCGCTTGTATTCGCGATCTCATTCTTTCGGTCACTACCCAAAGCTCATGACCATAGGTGAGGGTTGGAACGTAGATGGACTGGTAAATCGAGAGCTTTGCCTTACGGCTCAGCTCCTTCTTCAAAAACGGTCCGGTACAAGGCCCGCATCACTGCTGACGCTGCACCGAACCGCCTGTCCATCTCCCGCTCCATTTTACCCTCACTCGTGAATAAGATCCCGAGATACTTGAACTCCCTCGCTTGGGGCAGTTAACTAACCAGCGCTAGTCAAATGTAAAATAACAATTTTAACATGTAGCACATGCTCTATAAGTTTAGATTCTTTGGCATCTTTGGGGTCAGTTTAAAAATAAGATCGCCCTGTTGAAATAGAAGCCTAATCCAGGTGGAGTGTATGAGAGAGTAACCAAAATTTAAGAATAAAGTGTCTCAAACATGAATGTATAAAGAGAAATGGATACAGCTTTGAAGGCGACGGCCTGTTCGTTCCTATGAAAGTTCATCAGTGTTGAATAAAGCAAAAAGGTTTCACTTCCAAGTATAAAATTCAGATGATAGTACCCATTATGGGTACAGCCACCCCACCTCCTAGCCCTCAGACAAACCTTGTTCCCATTCACATGTACGGAAGAAGGAAAATAACTCTGGATTTGACTATTGGAGCTAATAAACTTTTAGGACCTAATGATTTAAATAAAGGCTATTTAGGTGTTCCAGCTGTGAAGCTAATAGACCAAAAAAAAACATCCGCTGAGTTAGAGATGTCTCTTACCCAATGTAGGTCTATGGGGAAAAGTCCTTTTGTGCCCCAATGCTTCCCCTGATGGACCCAAAATGGTAATTCTGGAGAATTAGATGATACAGATGAGAGGACTACTGTTTTTATCAGATAGAAAAAAGACAAACACACAAAAGCATTGACTTTCTTCCCAACTCTGTTTCTCCATGTCCTGTTTAATCACTGCCATGTGCTGCACAGAGGTCAGAGGTCACAGAGATGTTAGCACGCTACGCTTGCAGGTTCTCATTAGCCAGCAAGGTCAGCTCAGCCACGTGGGAGAGAAAGATCTGTTTTATCCGAGAAGATTGTGTGGCAAAAAGGAGAAACAGAGTCAGACAGTGACGATGTGAGAACAGGAAAGAATTGATCTGAATCTTTTTTTTTAAAGTTGCTGGTAAAAGGGTCAAAGGTCAACCCGTAGCAGCATCACACACAAACTCACATACACATGCAGATACTTTCCAACATTTCTAAGTTTGGACCACTATTTCTGTTCTTTTTTGAAAAAAAAAAGAAAAATCTACCTGTGACAAAAAATATTCACAGCCACTTTTATTTTAACTTGTACATCATTGGTTACTTGGCTATTTGCACTAATATCAATCACCAACCTGTCTCACGAATTGCTGCACTGATTTGCGTACATACACACATTTTATGTTTCTTATTGTTTTGCTCAGCACAACTTTCAAACGAAGGTTCAGGCAAAAAAAACACAATAGTTATTAATGAAAAACATCTTGAACGCATAACCTCACAACAACACTTTGGGACAGGAACAGCCATTTTGTTGAAAGTCCTGTGTTTGTTTTCAAAGTCTTAAAGCTGGCAAGCCATTTAGACTATGGGAAGAAAATTACTTGTCTATGTTAGTCTTTAAAATCTCAACTCCAGCCTGCAGGGGGCAGTACTGAGTATGTACAATTATACTGAAACACCTGCCGGCCCCCTCTTGGCTAAAGTTTAAGGACATTCACCAGACATGATTTAAACATGATTTAAAACCTAAGCAATGAACCTCCAATATGTCCCCCGATGGCTCACTGGTCCACTAAATTTATAACAAGGCTGAGGTCCCCTGTTGGATAAGTAGGCCAGTGCACACACACACATACACACACACACACACACACACACACACACACACACACACACACACACACACACACACACACACACACACACACACACACACACACACACACACAAATCCTTTCCTCGGGGTAAATCTGGGTGGGAGGTTACAAGGTCAAACGGCACTGCTCAGCAGCAGTGTGTGGTTTAAACACTCGCACACACACGCACACACTAACACACACACACACTTTGGCTGGCAGGAATAATTTGCAGTCACATCTCAGAGCTAGTGATGTGGATGAAGGTTGAACTCCATCATTAAAAACATGAACTCACTAAAAATAGATCAGAGGAGACTCTCTGAATGTTTCGAGTGATTCCTAATAGTTTCTCATGTATGCCATTTCGTATAAGTCTAATTTGTATTTTGATGAACTATATGTGCTGTTGAACTTCTGCAGAGTTTACTTTAAAACTTTTGCTTTACTTACTGTTATGTGTTTGTCTTTTTACATTTTCATAAAAAAAAATTCTGTCACTGTATGTTTCATTTTCTTTTCACAACAAGCAATGTTTTACAGTTTTTACTATTTTATTGATACCAGACATATTATTTGTTAATTATATACTTGTTATTTTGTTCGAAGACATTTCAAGGTTACCCTAAATATAACCACAAGTGCTTGTGTCAGTAAAGATTGTATTGTTCGTCTTACACCGTAGCCATCATTTTCTCAGGCGTAGGAAGTTTCTGTACACATGCTCGTTCGCACATGAATGCACCAGCCACAACTCTTTATTTAGATGGCCCTGCAAAAAAAAAAAAGACAAAAGAGATTTCCAATGCAAGTTATAAATGACTTACAGAAACAATGCGTGCAATAATCCAACGCAAAGTTTTGGGGCGCTGTAATGGCTCTTATAATGGATGGAGTTGGTGCAAGTTATACAAAACTGGGCCCTGTGCATCACTAGTGCTCGCCATAGTGTTACTTGAACGCCATTCAGCTTGTTGGCTAACTTTAGCTAAAAAGCTCCAGGCAGAACTTGAGCTTGTGAACTTTGGAATCTCTGCATTCTGCATGCACCAGACCGGTTCTGCCTGAATACACAAACCGTACGTTACAGCCCTATTTTCAGTTTAAAAAAAACACACATTTTTAATATTTATAAAAATGCATAAATCCATGAAACACTGTGTGTGATTTGACATGATTGAGTCACGACGATGTCTGATCTCCTTCGAGTCGTTCCTGAGTTGATGGAGAAAGAAAAATAAAGTCCCTCATCTGGTTTTTAACCTGAACAGAACAACATGAGATAACACGACCAGCCCTGCAGCTCCACATGGTTCTGTTTACACACTCACACGGGATCACACAAACACGGCTGGAAATCCAAACAACAGCTTGTTTGGAGGAGCTCCATCACTTCCTGATAAAAAAAAAAAAAAAAAAAAAAACAACACAACCTCAGACCCCGCTGCTCCTTCTCTGCTTCTCACCCCCAGAAGACTGACAGAGACCCCCAACACCCAACACCCCTCTCTCTCCTGGAAACTAAAGCCGAGGAGAGTGTGTTTGTGTGTGTGGGAAACTCCAGCGAAGCTCAGCCAACCCCTTCTCTAATCCCCCAGAGTCCCCCACAGCTCAGGAGTGTGTGTTCCTGTGTGTGTGTGTGTGTGTGTGTGTAGTGAGGGTCCCACACTCTGAAGTCAGCCCACCCATATTTCATGTTTTCCTGTTCTGCTCGGCTGCTCGCTCGCCCCTCAAGAAGGAAATTCCACCGCTCGCTAACCGAGACCTCATCGTCCCCCTGACCGAACCGTCACATGACCCAGGAGCCTACGTTTCCCACAGTGCAAAGGGGCCTTTTTTTCCCCCCAGTTTTTATTCAATGGAAGTTCATGCTGGGTGCTAACATGAAACACATGGTTTATGTCTCTGATTCTCATGTTTACTTGCTTGTTTGTCTTTGATAGATCTTGTAGTAGCATTCTTTTGGAGGGGAAGAATTTAAATTCTGGTTCCTTCGTCTTGCAGTCACATGTTGTTTTGAATGGGTTTTTGGTCAAATGCCTGAAATAAAGTCTGTCGTTAACATAACCTTGTATCGGCCTCTAAGATAACTGTTTATAAACCAGGTAACACATTGAAAAAAAAAACATTTTAAGACGATCCACCTTCTCATGTCAGATCAGTCTACAAAAACTAAAGGCGCAAATAAATAAAGCGTCTCATGATAATAATCTCAATTAAATGAATAATTGCTTTATTTATAGAGCAGATAGTAACTGATTCCCTCACGACTGTCATTTATTCAGGCTTCAACTGTAAAATACGTTTTAAAAGAGATCAGTGACGCTGCCTTAAAACGCTCTCCTTCAAACACTCTGAAGTTAAACCACAAATTCACATTCCAGTATGAGCGGGAGTCTGCAGGCCTGAGGAAAGAGACACACACACACACACACACAACGCTTTACGGAGTTTACTAATGGTGTTGCTGGTATTAGTCTCCCCATTGATTGGCTCCATTTTGCGGGATCATACAGCTCTGGTCCTCTTTGTCTCGGCAGCTTCAGCCTCGATAACGGTCCTCAGTGGAGGCTTCACACAGAGAACCGCCATCTGTGGAGAACAGGACGCTGCCAAAGCAAACACACTTTACACACACACTTTACACACACCAAAACAGACTGAAAGACACCTTCAACACACACACACACACACACACACACACACACACACACACACACACACACTGCAAAAAATGTTTTTACTGACTGATAACATTTAGACAAAATCAGAAATAAGCATTCAATTGTAATTAACTGTAAACTCATATCTCATATTCATGGTCATACTAAATTGCCTTCATACAAGCCCTGTAAAGAAAGAAGTCAAGTATTAAATGCAATATAAAGAAAGAAAGGGTAAAAATCCTGTAAACAATTTCATTTGGCTGGTAATAATAATTTTAAGACTTCCTGTTTCCAAAGCATTTAAAAACGAGTTGGCCGTCTTTTTAAGATCATCAAAAATGTAAAAAAAAAAGCGCTTTTATCAGTGAACTTATTGTGACACCTCGGAAGCTCATTACAGAGCAAACTACAGCTAAATACAATAATTCAGAGGCATAGAGACCAAAATGATGTGCACCGATGCATGTATTGCGAATCCTACGTGCTCCGAACTGAGACTTGTTGTGACTGGAGAACACAGACCAATACAGCCCGAGTCTGAAGGGGAATTCTAAATGTTAAAGTGTTTATATCTCATGTGAACGCCCACACTCAGGGTGAAGAGAGTGGGATGAGTCATCATTCAAACGGGGATATGAAGCAAACTTTCAGACAGCCTCTCCTTGAAGATATCCTGAGTGTTGCACTTAGTTGTTCATAGAAAGTAATTGTGAGGAAAAAAATGAAAAATCGGAGTCAAAACCCTGCTTACTTTCACATCTCTGATCACATCGATCAACATCCAACATGGACTTCATTTGAAGCATACTGAGGCCTTCAAAACATACATTGTGTAAATCTCAAACACATATTTCATGTTAAACCAATGGAGTCAGATCAGGCAGCCCCATAGTTACTAATAGTAACCTGTGTTCTTTCTCTCAGAGTTAAGTGGAGACACAGTCGTGGTAAACCCGATCGTCAGCAGGGTCAGATAACCCGGGTCGATCTGTTCACATAGACTGTAAACAGAGGCTGTCCTGCTCTCCCATGATGCCGCAGGACAAACCATCCAGGCAAGTGTGTGTGTGTGTGTGTGTGTGTGTGTGTGTGTGTGTGTGTGTGTGTGTGTGTGTGTGTGTGTCAGACACACACATTCCAGTGTTGTGTGTTGCTCATTCATGCTGCCCTACGGGCTGCTGACTGTCTGTTTAAATCCTAAACACCATCAGACCTACGAATATTAAGATATTCAAGGATGCAGACTCTGCACACACACACACACACCACTGGACTGTGTGTGTGTGTGTGTTGGACTGTGACAGACTGAGTGTAATCTCAGTGTGTGTGTGTTTTATGGAGGCTGTGATGGATCAACAGCTACCCCTGCAGACAGACAGGCGTCACTACTGTTGTGCTGTGCAGCCTGCTGTACCCATAATGCCACAGGGCACAATATTTCTGTCCTTCCGAATGTGTGCTGATCGCTGAGGGGAAACTACAGAGACCCAAACACAAATAGAAAGTACTGACAAAATGTATGTGAGATTATACATCTACTTTATGAATTTATCTAAAGCACCAATTCACTCCAATTATAAACAATCATTATTTTACTTGCTTATAATTTAAATTTTGATGAGGTTTTTTAAGTGATTTTGTCGAAATGTCCCTTTATTTTATCAGACTAGTGTCTTGAGATCAGTGCATGTCCTGGCCCCAAAAAAAATAGGCAAGGCACTTTTATTTACATGGCACTTATCATTACAAGTGAACTCAATGTGCTTCACATTTAAATGCATACATCATTACATTACATTACATTACAGTCATTTAGCAGATGCTTTTATCCAAAGCGACTTACAATAAGTGTATTCAACATAGGTATTCAAGAGAACTACTAGTCACCAGAAGTCATAAGTGCATCTCCTTTCTTAAACAAGCATCTAAAAGCATAAACCAGAGCAAAAGTACAGAAACAAACTAATACCAATAAGTGCAAAAACAAACTAATATGAATACAATAAGTGCAACAAACTAATATGAATACAATAAGTGCAACAAACTAATACGAATACAATAAGTGCAACAAACTAATACGAATACAATAAGTGCAACAAACTAATATGAATACAATAAGTGCAACAGACTAATACGAATACAAGAAGTGCAACAAACTAATATGAATACAATAAGAGCTGAGTGGAAGGCTCAGGGTAGTACTTCTTGAAGCGGTGAGTTTTCAGCCTGCGGCGAAAGATGGGCAGCGACTCTGCTGTCATCAAAAAGTAACAATTTACAATTAGAATACAGGAAATAAATACAATAGAATGCAACAATCACATGAAAATAAGAAAACATAATGTTAACAATGTTTACTGAGGTAATAATTCAAGTTAGAAGTATAGGGTCAATTTCACACGGGTTACATCCCAAGTCTCTTAAATTGCCTCCTTGATTCCCCACACAAAGTAATCATCGTTTCCTTGCGTCTTAGTCCCGCCCACCAGGGATGCATGGAGAGACGCAAGGAAACCAGGCGAGGAGAGAGGAAACGAGGAAATGTGTTTTAAAAGACATGAGACGTCCTTTCCTCTGTAGCATCACGTGAAGCGACATCTGTTTCTGATGGAGGCGGCCGCTGATCACAGCTGGAGAGACTTTTGATTTTATGTCTGCACACATGATCACTGTACTAATATTAATTATGAAATGAAGTAATCATCACTGTACTAATATTACTAATGACACAAAGTAATCATCACTGTACTAATATTAATAATGACACAAAGTAATCATCACTGTACTAATATTAATAATGACACAAAGTAATCATCACTGTACTAATATTAATAATGACACAAAGTAATCATCACTGTACTAATATTAATAATGAAATAAAGTAATCATCACTGTACTAATATTAATAAAATAAAGTAATCATCACTGTACTAATATTAATAATGAAACAAAGTAATCATCACTGTACTAATATTAATAATTAAATAAAGTAATCATCACTGTACTAATATTAATAATTAAATAAAGTAATCATCACTGTACTAATATTAATAATTAACTAAAGTAATCATCACTGCCGAGTAGAAATGTATTTCTCTCTGCAGCCTGTTACCTGTTTAACAAACTGCATTGTGTATTTATACTGTGTTCTGTGTATTTATACTGTGTTCTGTGTATTTATACTGTGTTCTATACTGTCTGTGTTCTGTGTATTTATACTGTGTTCTATACTGTGTTCTGTGTATTTATACTGTGTTCTGTGTATTTATACTGTGTGTTCTGTGTATTTATACTGTGTTCTATACTGTGTTCTGTGTATTTATACTGTGTTCTATACTGTGTTCTGTATTTATTTATACTGTGTTCTATACTGTGTTCTGTGTATTTATACTGTGTTCTGTGTATTTATACTGTGTTCTGTGTATTTATACTGTGTTCTGTGTATTTATACTGTGTTCTGTGTATTTATACTGTGTTCTGTGTATTTATACTGTGTTCTGTGTAAATAAGAGACTTGGGATGTACCCATAGACCTCCATACATTCCTACCAGAGGAGTCGCCCCCTGCTGGCCGGTGGAGAGAACGCAACACTAAGACGCCTCGCTTTTGAGAGGTTTCCGCCTGTGTGTATCTAACAAACCTCTCATCATTATAAATCACATTCATATTAAAAAACAAAGCTATAACGTTGGATTTCAAAACACCAACACTTCTTTAACCCCTTCACATCTTCTTCACCTATGAAATATTTTTATAAATCTTTGTTTTCAGTCAGGCATCTCACAGACGACTACGAGCTGTCAAACGAGAAAAAAAAAAGGTCCATCCGGGTCCTTCCTGCCCTGAGCCGCTCCGCCAGCCTCCAGCCTCTCGTCGTAAGCCGACCACCGGAGACAGAAAACGGTTAATTAACCCCCGAAATCCTCCTCGAAGCGACCGGGTCCCGGACGTGATGATGGGCGGGAGGACCAGTGCGTTAGCTGCGGGGGTGTGCGGGGCTCTGTTCGTCAGTTACTGCATCTACTACGACAAGAAGCGACGGAGTGACCCCGACTTCAAGAACAGGCTGCGAGAACGTGAGTGTTGACCTCCTCCTCCTCTTCCTCCTCCTCTTCTTCCTCCTCCTCTTCCTCCTCCTCCTCTTTCTCCTCTTCCTCCTCCTTCTCCTCTTCTTCCTCCTCCTCCTCTTCCTCATCCTCTTCCTCCTCTTCTTCCTCCTCTTCCTCCTCCTCCTCTTCCTCCTCCTCCTCTTCCTCCTCTTCTCCTCCTCCTCCTCCTTCCTCCTCCTCCTCCTTCTCCTCCTCCTCCCTCCTCCTCCTCTTCCTCCTCCTCTCTTCCTCCTCCTCCTCTTCTTCCTCTTCCTCCTCCTCCTCCTCTTCCTCCTCCTCCTCCTCTTCTTCCTCCTCTTTCTCCTCTTCCTCCTCCTCCTCTTCCTCCTCCTCCTCCTCCTCCTCTTCATCACCAGGAGCTCGGATCCGGTCCAGTGTGTTTGTGTTTTTAGGTTCTGGTCGGTTTAATTCGGGATCAAAGGCTGTGACGTCCCAGTACAACCAGTACAACCAGTATGGAGTTGAAGGTCCCAAACCAGACTCCATTACACTTATTGGAGGTTTTTAATTTCTTCCTGTTATAAGAGATATTTAGCTTTCTTTAAAGTTAAAAATAAAGACAGTTCACAGGTCCACCAGGACTTTGGTTAATTCGGCTTACAGTCGACCAACCAATCAGCAGGGACAGATTGGGACAGATCTACATTGTGTGGTTTCACTCCCAACATGTTCCCTCAACCTTCTTAGAAATAAGCTATTTTTTTTTATTGAAAAAGTAAAACTGTTAAAGTGTATATGTGCTATTGGAGTCAGATGACCTGGTAGACACCTTCTAGATATATTCAAGGTCACGTAAAACTGACAAATATTTCAATGGAGTTTGATGAGACTTTAACTTCGGGTTAATTCGGCTTACAGTCGACCAACCAATCAGCAGCAGTTAAAGGGCAATGACGTCAGTGTTTTGGTACTTTTTGTAAAATTGAAAGAAATGTAAATTTAATGAAATCTTAAGTAAAGAGGTAAAAAAAATGGTTGGTTTGTGCTTACAAGTAATTCTAGGATGCAAATGTTATTTTGTTGGGACAGATCTACATTGTGTGGTTTCACTCCCACCATGTTCCCTGGTAGGGTAGAGACTTAGGGAAAAGGTAGAATTGTGTGTACAGTACCAGTCAAAAGTTAGGACACACCTTCTCATTCAACTACTTTGAAGAATGTAAAATATGAAACATATTCTGGTTTGTTGAGCATTTGTTTGTTTACCACATAATTCCATATGTGTTCCTTCATAGTTTGGATGTCTTCAATATTAATCTACAATGTAGAAAAAAAGAAATAAAGAAAAACCATAGAATGAGAAGGTGTGTCCAAACTTTTGACTGGTACTGTATATGCTATTGGAGTCAGATGACCTGGTATGCACATTGTAGATATATTCAAGGTCATTTAAAACTGACAAATATTTCAATGGAGTTTGGTGAGACTTGGGACTTTTTTTTTGCAATCCTATCCATCCAGGGTGGGTTTGTTTATAGCAAACACTCTTTTTTTCTATTTTTTAAATGCCTCAGGTCAAACAGTTGCATGCTGTCAAAACCGGCAACACAGACTCATTCATAAAGCTGTTACACAACAACACAGCCGGCAGATTGGCTTCCTGCCAAATGGAGATTATGGTGTTACTCAGGGAACAGAGGCATGCGGCTGCTTCAGGAGTAACACTTTGTGGGTGGAGGACAAACAAACTTTCTCAAACACTATTCTTGTGAGGTCTATTAATTGATTCAGAACCTCCTGTTTCTGACTGGTTAATGATTATTATTATTATTTTTATTATTTCCCACTTGTTAACTTATGTTTTAAGTGTCAATCATTAAAACTTTTCGAGTCAAAGTCTTAAACAAGAAGCTTTTATTGTGAAGGAGCAGTCACAGGAATCACAATGCATTTGTAATGAAATACAAGGTCATAGGTTAATGCACAAGTCACTTCTTATTCAGCCCTCGTGTTCAACAATCATATATTTACAGATTTATTTGACTCATAAGCCACTCAACCATTATCCAAAAATAACAAACAACAAATGGCCAAAGTGACCAGTAATCAATCAAACCACTTTTCAAACCAATTAAAACATTCCATTGGCATCTATTCTTCTTAACTTTGTCGATTAACTTTTTATGTCCAGTATTATAATGAGACATACTGTATTCTGTCGAAACTAAACACATGTAATAATCCTTACTCTTAAATTAATCTTTATGACACAATGAAATAATCAGCAATATGTTTTCTGCGGCTGCACATCAGACAGAATATAATATATAATATAAGAATAAGATATTTTGATGTATTTATTTAAATTTTTTGGGAAATATACACAAACTGCCTGTTGACATATTTGGTGTCATTAGAAACAATGATTCTGAGTACATGAGCACAGTATCCAAACTGGTATCAGTATCTGTATCTGTGCATCCTTACAGCTACCAGGTTCTGTAGAAGATAAGATGTAGACTATACGGTGTTGAGGCTGAATATGTTCCCTTGAATGAAGTGGGATAAGTGATTAGTTTACTACGACAGGAGTGATGATCAGAGGTGCAGAGTTTTTACCACCATGATTAAGAGAGGGACCGAAGAATGGGTAGAGCTTCCCAGTGAAGGAGCAGTCAGTAAAGGAGTAGATAAGAGCTGCAGCATCTACGTCATAAAAGGAGACCAGACCCTCCTCATAATCCACAAACACCCCCACCTTCTGAGGCCGAGACTTCAGAGAGAGACTGACTGGAGGGCCAGCAAAAGCTTTGTACTCATTTCCATTTCTCATACATATAATCCAGTAACCATACTGAGGGCTTGCATTAATTTGTCCTTTCCTGTTATTTGACTCTCTGGCCACTCCTAAATACCAATCAGACTTTCTTTTAACTTGAACCTCGTAGTACAATTTTTCTGAAGAGATATTCTGTTTTCCTAAAACACAGGGATTAGTAGAAAATCTCTGTGGATTATCTGGGAGATGTTGCTGTACTTTACCACAACGTACTTGTTTTCCATCATCAGACAGGATGAGTTTAAGATGAGCTGTATCAGGATCAAAAGTCACATCCACTTCATACTTCTGGACCCTCTTCAGCTCAGCTTCAACCAGCGTCTTTATCTTTTTACTGAGTGTCTCCTCCAGCTGAGACACAGCGTTCACCACAGTCGGCTCATATGATGAACGGATGCTGACCTTTGTCCAGTCCTTGCTGGGTGGTGGGTGGTGGATGTCTAAGGTCTGTACACTCTGGAGAAGGTGGAGGTGGTCTTCAGTGTGGGCGAGCTGCTTCACCTCATTGCTTTTCTTCATCAGCTCAGAGATTTCCTGTTCCAGCTCTCTGATGAAAGCTTCGGCCTGGTTTTCTTTTGTTTTGTGCTTCGCTTTGATCGTGTCGATGAGATTGGCCTGGCTTCTCTCAACAGACTCCTTCAGAGCAGTGAAGACCTGAACACCTTCTGCTATCTTTCTTTCTGCATCTTCCTCACTGAGGTCCACTGAGTGTTTGATCTCCAGAATCTTCAGTCGTCTCTTCTGGATCATCTGCTGAATTTCAGCCTCTGTTTTCTCCAGTTCGACCTTCTTTCCTTCATATTCTTCTTTCAGAGGAACAAACTCGTGCGTCTTATGATCTAAAACACTGCAGAGCATGCAGACACATGTCTGGTCGGTCTTACAGAACAGCTCCAGAGGTTTATCGTGCTTCGTACACATCCTGGCTTCAAGGTTCTCCACAGGGTCGATCAGCTGATGTCTCTTCAGGCCTATCATTGTCAGATGAGGCTCCAGGTGAGTCTCACAGTAGGAGGCCAGACACACCAGGCAGGACTTCAGGGAATTCAGTTTGGTTCCAGTGCAGACGTCACAGGGAACTTCTCCTGGTTTGGACTCTTGTTGCTCTGAGCTGCTGCTGCTGGTTTTCTGTTGAGCTGACTGTCTGAACTGAACAACCATCTCAGAGATGAAAGTGTTGACGTGCAGTTCGGGTCTTGAGATGAAAACCTTTTTACACATTGGACACAGATACTGGTCACTAGTATTCCAGTGTTCATTGATGCAGTGTTTGCAGAAGTTGTGTCCACATGGTATGGTGACTGGATCAGTGAACACATCCAGACAGATGGAGCACAGAAACTGATCTTCACCTGGCAGATAGTTTGCAGCAGCCATATCTACACAGAAACTGTGGAAGAAAACAAAAACATTTGATTCAAAATAGAGTTTAATTCTACGTTGAAAAGGAAACAAATGTGATTACTGTTATTTTAAGTATTAAATATATTAGGTAAAGTCATTTTGAATTATGTATACTGTGTTTTGACTTGAACAGAGCCATGAGCAACCGAGATAGAAGTCGGGCCGACAAGCTCAAGCTTGCTAGACTGTCAAAGCAACACAGAATATGTCACATTTGTATTTAAGAACAACACTGTTAACAGCGCTCTGCTTACTTGATGAAAAACACATCACATTTCCTCTAGCTGCTTCACATTAAAAGCCTTCTGCTGGTTCACTGGTGGAAAACTTTTAATGTGAAACAACTAGAGGAAATGGAGGAAGCGGTCAGTAAACATTAATAATAGCAGGGATTTTAAAACTACAGAGATTAAATCACAAGTTACTAAAGTCCTGAGACTGTTTAAAGCTATAAGAGTGATAGTCTGTATAGAGGGAATGTGGATAAACAGACATAGTTATATTGTTAACGAGTGGAAAAGCTGCCTGAGTAAAGCTGAAGTTTTGTGTTAATCCTGGATGTTGAAAGTGTAAATATGATCAGCTGTACTCACCAGTGTTTTGAAGAGACTCTGCTGTGTTGTTGAGAAAAACCTGATGAAGTCAGTTTGAATAGTTTTTCAGAGAAAAAGCAGAGACTTGTCTCGCCTGTAGTGTGTCTGCCTCTCTGACAAACTTAAGTTTCATTTCTGGAGTGTGACGTGGAAGCTCACCTATCTCCAGAGTAGCTCCTCCTCTAAACTGTAGCTCTGTTGTTGAGGTTTTGTTTCCTCCCTCTTATCTACACAGAGTAGTCTGGCTATTTGTGTGTAGTCAGTCATGTGACCCTCATCATATTTGTCCCAGTTGTCTCTTTCGTACACACCCTAAAGCCTGCCAAGAACATACGTTAGGTACAAGTTGAACCAATGAATATGATTTAAATGTAGTTATTATATGAAATATAGTGACACTGCAGAAAGGCCATGGTAAGGCTGAAGTCAAACAGGTACAACCCTGAAGATTTTCATTAAACCCAACCATTATTCATACCATTTATGTTCGGCATAAATAGCTATTTAATATATTTAAACTGATTAATTTACCTCTCTGCATATACAGTTTACAGAGAGACAATAGAGACATGTCAGCTGGCAGTGATTGAAACGCTTATACCCTTTGGACTCTGACTGTATTTGGTGTTTGTCTTTGTGTTTCTGTCGCAGGGCGGAGAAAGCAGAAGGCAGTCAAAGAGAGGGCAGGCATGGCAAAGGTGAGCCCAACAACAAACCCTGTTATTATGTTGCAACACTTCCTGATGTCAGTCAGTCAATTCAGAACAGATCAGTGAGCTGTATGCTGTGGAGAAGAAACTAATTAAGTTTAAAAAATATGGTCTAATATTTCTCAGTGACTGTAAAATGTAAAAAAAAAAATCTTATTTAATGAAATAACAGTCACCATCCATCCATCCATCCATTTCCTTCCGCTTATCCGGGGCCGGGTCGCGGGGGCAGCAAGCTAAGGAGGGTCCTCCAGACGTCCTTCTCCCCAGCAACACTTTCCAGCTCCTCCTGGGGAACCCCGAGGCGTTCCCAGGCCAGACGAGATGTATAATCTCTCCAGCGTGTTCTGGGTCTACCCCGGGCCTCTTACCAGTTGGACGTGCCTGGAAAACCTCTAAAGGGAGGCATCCTGATCAGATGCCCGAGCCACCTCAGCTGGCCCCTTTCGACGCGAAGGAGCAGCGGCTCTACTCCGAGCTCCCTCCGGATGTCTGAGCTCCTCACCCTATCTCTAAGGCTGAGCCCAGCCACCCTACGAAGGAAGCTCATTTCGGCCGCTTGTATTCGCGATCTCATTCTTTCGGTCACTACCCAAAGCTCATGACCATAGGTGAGGGTTGGAACGTAGATGGACTGGTAAATCGAGAGCTTTGCCTTACGGCTCAGCTCCTTCTTCACCAAACGGTCCGGTACAACGCCCGCATCACTGCTGACGCTGCACCGAACCGCCTGTCCATCTCCCGCTCCATTTTACCCTCACTCGTCAATAAGATCCCGAGATACTTGAAGTCCCTCGCTTGGGGCAGTGACTCACTCCCAACCCAGAGGGTGCAATCCACCGTTTTCCGGAAGAGAACCATGGCCTCAGACTTGGAGGTACTGACTCTCATCCCGACCGCTTCACACTCGGCTGTGAACCGCCCCAGTGCGTGCTGAAGGTCACGTTCTGAAGAAGCCAACAGAACCACATCATCTGCAAAAAGCAGGGATGTGATTCTGAGGTCCCCAAACCGGAAACTCTCCTCCCCGGCTGCGCCTTGAAATCCTGTCCATGAAAATCACAAACAGGATTGGTGACAATGGGCAGCCCTGGCGGAGGCCAACACGCACTGGGAACAAGCTCGACTTTGTGCCGAGTATCCGGACACAGCTCTCACTTTGGTCATACAAGGACCGAATGGCTCGTAGTAACGAACCAGGTACCCCATATTCCCGCAGTACCCCCCACAGGCCTTCGGGACACGGTCGAAGGCCTTCTCCAAGTCCACAAAACACATGTAGACTGGATGAGCAAACTCCCATGCACCCTCCAACAGACCTGCAAGGGTAAAGAGTTGGTCCGCTGTTCCACGTCCAGGACGGAATCCACATTGCTCCTCCTTATTAAGGTTGGACAATCGGACGGAGCCTCCTTTCCAGCACCCTGGAGTAAACTTTCCCGGGGAGGCTGAGCAGTGTGTCCCAGTTCACCCTCACTACACGTTTGGGTTTACCAGGTCTGTCCGGCAGCCTCCCCCGCCACCTGATCCAACTCACCACCAGGTGGTGATCAGTTGACAGCTCTGCTCCTCTCTTCACCCGAGTGTCCAAGACATACGGCCGCAGGTCTGATGACACAACTACAAAGTCGATCATAGACCTTTGGCCTAGGGTGTTCTGGTACCAAGTACACTTATGAACCTCCCTATGCTCAAACATGGTGTTTGTTATGGACAGTCCATGACTAGCACAGAAGTCCAACAACAAAGCACCACTCGGGTTCAGATCGGGCAGGCCGTTCCTCCCAATCACACCCCTCCAGGTTTCTCCATCGTTACCCACGTGAGCGTTGAAGTCTCCCAGAAGAACTATGGAGTCCCCAGTCGGCGCCCTTTCCAGAACACCACCCAAGGACTCCAAGAAGGCCGCGTACTCCGAACTGCCGTTTGGTGCATAGGCACAAACGACAGTTAGAGACTTTCCCCCTGCGATTCGCAGTCGCAGAGAGGCGACCCTCTCGTTCTCCGGGGAGAACTCCAGAACAGCGGCGATGAGCCGGGGGCTTGTGAGTATCCCCACACCCCGGCGCCTCTCACCCTGGGCAACTCCGGAAAAGGAAAAAGTCCAGCCCCTCTCCAGGAGTTTGGTTCCAGAACCGGTGCTATGCGTGGAGGTGAGCCCAACTATTTCTAGTTGGTAGCGTTCCACCTCCCGCACCAGCTCCGGTTCCTTCCCCGCCAGAGAGGTGACATTCCACGTCCCTAGAGCTAGTCTGTGATGCCGGGGGTCAGCACGCCCAGGTTTCCGCCCCAGCCTGCCGCCCAGCTCACATTACACCCGACCCCAATGCCTATCCCTGCGGTTGGTGGGCCCACAGGGTGGCAGCACGATGTAGCTTTTTCGGGTGTTTGACCCGGCCGGGCCCCATGTGCCAAGGCCCGGCCACCAGACGCTCGCCGGCAAGCTCCCCTACCGGGTCTGGCTCCAGGAGGGTGCCCCGGTTTCCCTATTCCGGGCGAGGTGCCACAACCTTGCATCATCCGATTCATTGGGGTTTTGGGAATTTTGTGACCCCTTGTGAGACCACTTTGCCTTGGAAGCTATTGCCCCCGACAACACAGCTCTCAGGATCACTGGGGCACACAAACCCCTCCACCACGATAAGGTGGCGATTCATTGGAGGAGTAACAGTCACCAAATAATCTTAGATATATCTCATTTAGAATATTATTATTTTTATCATCAGTGACATTTTCTTTAAAAATAAAAATCCTGTTCACATCATGTTATAAAATGAAAACAGTATGCTAGATAACTAATAATAATAATATTTCTAGTAGAAGCAGTAAATCCTGTTATTAAGTCAAAACATCTTCACTGAACACACTTCCTGATTTCAGTCAGTCAATTCAGAACAGATCAGTGAGCTGTATGCTGTGGAGAGGAAACTAATTAAGTTTACAAAGTATATTTTCAGGGACTCTAAAATGTAAAAAAAAAACGTGTTTGATGAAATAACAATCTCCACTTAATCTCCAAAGTGAATCTTATTTAAATTATTATTATTACTATCAATGGCTTTTGGTTTTTCTTTAAAAAAGTCGAGACATTATGTTATAACATTAACACTGTATGCTAGATAACAAATAATAATATTTCTAGCAGAAGCAGTAAACCATGTTCTTATGCTTTTTATTTTGAAGGCAAAATATCCTCACTTTTTACATTTTATTCTGAAAGATGGCTATGGGCATAAAATGTAGCATGTATACATACAAATGAGAGAATATGGTGATATGCCTAGTTCAACAGTTCACCAGCTATACACATTTATTTTGAAGAGGACTTCAGTTATAAGCTAGTTGCTTTTATCTGGCTCCTTATTGGATAATGGTGATTGGAGGAGGATTGAAGTTCAACTGTCTCACAGATCAGAGCTTATAACTGTTCATGGGATGATGACTTCCTGTGAGGTCTGACCACTGAGACCCAAAAAGAAACGGTGAAAGAAGACTTTTACTTCCCGCTGCTGACCGTTGTTTGTCCTGCAGCTCCCCGACCTGAAGGACGCTGAGGCGGTGCAGAAGTTCTTCCTGGAGGAGATCCAGCTGGGGGAGGAGCTGCTGGCTCAGGGTAACACCTCCTCACACCTACACCTTCTCTACATTCACAGTTTTTCATTGTCATTCATGTGATTTTTTTGCTGTTTCTCAGTGTTTTTACAGGCAGCAGTGAGTTCTGTCAAAGTCTTTCCTCTGGTCTCTGTGGAGTCTGTAATGGTGTCTTTATACTGGCAGGCTGTGCTCATCCAGCATTTGTAATTCATAATAATAATTTGTAAACATCCCATGAAATTATTTCTTAATTATCTCTGTAAAACGTAAAGTAATGAGTTTTCAAAAAATTCAAAAAAACTTGACACGCAATAGATGCTTTGTATAGATAAAAGAGGCTTTTTATAGGAAAAAGAAAAATGAGGAATGACTTTTCATAAGATATCATACGAGACGTGTGCGAGTATATGTGTCTTTATGTCTCGTGTTTGTGCTTGGCTCCACAGGAGACTATGAGAAAGGTGTTGACCACCTGACCAACGCCATCGCCGTGTGCGGTCAGCCTCAGCAGCTGCTCCAGGTGCTGCAGCAGACTCTGCCTCCGCCCGTCTTCCAGATGCTGCTCACCAAGCTGCCCAGCATCAGCCAGGTAGGCCCAACACTTCTCTTTTAATTCTTCATTGATGATCTCCACGAGTCCTTCTGTTCTCCACACAGAAACAATAATAAACTGTTTGAAATGATTATCAATGAAACAAACAAAAAAAACAAGCCAGTTTGTTGTTCTGCTTCTGTCCTGCAGCGTATTGTGAGTGCACAGAGTCTGAGCGAGGACGATATAGAATGAGAGGACCGGGAGGAGACGACCCACAAACCCTCCTCTTCCTCTTCTTCATGTGCTACTTCCATGACGACCCCGCCAACGCCTCGGCCTCCATCACTCCGGCCGACGTCCATCACCTCCTAAATTGGAATTTGTTTTTTTTTAAATTCCTGGTTTAACCATCACAGTAGTGTTTTTATTTTTTTTTAACTTAAATTACCCGTTTTGGGGTATTAAGAGTATCTGGATCTTAACGGTCAGAGAAACACAAGAGCCCGTCCCAGCTTCACCATCATTAGGTACGCACTCATTAAGTGGACCGGGTGTTAACACGAATCCGCTCCTCCCTTCAGGGTGGTGTAGCACACGTCCTGACAGCATCATGTACCAGGTTTACACCGACTGACGTGTTCGTACCAGCCATCCTCACGGTTCTCATGATATCAGGCGTGGAAAGTTACAGAAACAGGAATCTTCTCTCCGCTCGGATGCTTCACAAAGTATTTATTGTTTTTTGGTTTTTTTTGTTATCAGTCGTCTGTCTGGAAACACTTTTTAAAAAGTGATGAAATGTTTTGTTTTTGTCATTTTAAAGAGGACGACCCTCTTTAGGAAAAAATAAATACAAAATATGAACAAACTATGAAGTTGTCTCGTGAGTTTATTTTATTTATAATGTAATTAAGCCTCATCGCTTTTTAGAAAGTAGCTCCTAGTTAACATACAGTTCAAATCAGCATCCTTCAACTTCTGTCCCTGTAATCTTGCAGGACAAACAAAAAACACATCCTAGAAACTACAGAAAAGATCTTCTCCTACAGGAAGATTCATCCTCAGTAAGTAAAAACTAAACCTTTTGTCCTGCTGCTGCATCACTTTCTCTTTTGTCTTTAAAAAATGTTGAGGCAAAATAAAGTTAAATTTTTCTGCGTTGTCAGTTAGTCCTGTGTTGCCTGGAATCCCACAATGCCTTGCGATCCACGTGTGTCCCATGGAAATAAATTGTCAAACTTTGCGCTGCATTCATGCGGTCTTTGCGGCCTCCGGCCCTCCCTGTCCTCTGCCACCACCGAAATTCTCATCCATGCCCTCATAACCTCCAGACTCGACTACTGCAACAGCATCCTCTATGGCTCTCCCAACAAAATCCTCAATAAACTCCAATATGTTCAGAACTCTGCCGCTCGACTGCTCACCTCCACCCGCCGCTATGAACACATCACCCCGGTCCTACGCCACCTCCACTGGCTCCCGGTCAAATACAGGATAGACTTTAAAATATTACTCACCACCTACAAAGCCCTAAACAACCTGGCCCCTCCCTACCTTTCAGACCTCCTCCCCCTCCACGCCCCAACCCGTTGCCTCAGGTCCGCCGGCGCAAACACTCTGAAGACCATCAGGACCAAGCGCCGGACCTGGGGTGACAGGGCCTTCTCAGTTGCTGCACCCTCCCTCTGGAACGCCCTCCCCATCCACATCCGTCAGGCTCCCACCCTATCATCATTCAAACAAGCCCTCAAAACCCACCTCTTCAAACTCGCCTTCACCTGCTAACCCCTGCTCCCTTTCCCTCCCTACCCTCCACTACATGACTCATTCCGCACAGCTTCTCCAGTTTTCTTTTTTACTAAAATGTTCTGTTTGTTTGTTTTGTTTGCTCCTTTGTGTTCTTTTTTGTTTTGTTTGTCTTCGCCCTATGTAAAGCGTCTTTGAGTACCTAGAAAAGCGCTATATAAAATTAAAGTATTATTATTATTATTTATTCCTTATTGACTAGAAGGCAATGAAGAGTAAAATTCAATTGTTTAAAACTTTGGAGCGTTTACATCAGAAGACTCGTGCTGGTTGAATGATTTCAGAGTCATTAAAGGGTTAAAATACTGTGTGTTAATATTATTAAAAAATGATGCATTACACTTGAGTGGAATTACCTTCTCCAGCAATTTGTTTGGCACTTTAGGCACCTCCATATTTCTACACAAAAAGTTGACGTGATGTTTACTAAAATTAGATATGATGTGAACGCAGTATTAATGGAACATTTAACATTTCAGGGAACATGTTTATTGACTTTCTTGCCCAGTTATAGAAGAGAAGATCAATAAATACCACGTCTGGATGTTATTTATGAAGCTACAGACAGAATGTGGTTAGCCTAGCTTAGCATAAAGACTTGAAGCAGTAAGAAACGGTAGTCTGATGACTTTTTTTTTTAATGCAGTGATTCATGGTGGAAATGTCTTTATGTATGTGACGGAAAACACAAAATTCATACACCAGGTGACAAATAAAAATATAATACAGTAATTTTCTGATATTCTGTCTTTCAAATATTTAACGTTATCTCTTGTCACTGAAAAACAACTTAACTTGCCCCAATAGTATTTAGTAGTATCTCTTCAGACCGTCTGAGTGCTGAGCTCTCTCATCGGAGGTGGAAAACCAAAACTAATGTCACACATACATCTCACCATTATTGTCCACACGAATTATAACTTCATCACCTCCGATTCAGATTATTTTTCCTAACAGAGGCCCATCACTACTCTGTCATCGTTGACAAACTAGAAATTCCGGCTTTTGGTTCATCTTTAAACTGTTGTTTAGTCCTCACACACTTTTTTATTTCTTTAAGATGTAGATCAGATATGAACTTTCTTTCTGGGCTTCTGTTTCTTCTTCAGCACTTTCTTTTTGATATGATCCACCATCTCTCCTTTGAAGGAGTTGGAGCTCTTGGTCACCCGGATGGTTTCCCTCCAGTTTGGACTTGAAACCTCCTCTCTCCAACGCCAGCTGCACCGAGTTCCGCTTTAAAACAGGAAGACAAACAAGACTGACTCGCCACCAGAATGAATACCGGGAGTTGTCGGTCCTTCCTTTGGTTCCTTTACTGTCCGACATTCTTCTGCCTGCCCTCTTCACACGGATGGGTCTGCACTGGAGTTTGGTTCCGCATCATAGTTTACATTACATTACAGTCATTTAAGACGTTTTATCAAAGCGACTTAAACAGTAGTATATTGTGAATATCATTCACCCAAACACACTGATGACAGGCTACCATGCAAGGTGCCACCATCAGACTCTAACTAACATTCATCATCCAGTCCACACCGATGGCAAGCCTTCAGGAGCAACATGGGGTTAAGTGTCTTAAAGGACACATCAAGAAGCTTTTATTTGAATTGGAGAACACCTTACTCACTAATCCAAGCCTCAATAAATAGACAGGACAAGGAATGCAAAAGTCACTTCTTATTGGCAGTGTTTGTTAATGACAGATGGTGTTCAACAATCACTATTAAGGAACAGACCTTACAGAGGACATTGACTGTTGGCTTAGCATGAGGCCAACTATTACTGAAAAAAAAATGAATTTTCCAGTTTTTGACGCCTAGTAATCTGGCATCAGGGTGGATGGCACTTTCATCTACCAATGCTAAAACATTTTCCATTGGAAAAGGCTGGAAGCACTGTGAGAGTCATGTTCTTAACTTTGTCTCCAGTGCCTTCAACACCATCCAGCCTTTGCTTCTGAGGGACAAGCTGGAGCAAACACATGTGGAATACCACCTTACTGCGTGGATCCTGGACTACCTCACCAACCGTCCACAGTATGTGAGGATAAGGGAGTGTGAGTCAGACCTGGTGTCCTGCAGCACGGGGGCCCCACAAGGAACCGTTCTGGCTCCATTCCTCTTCTCCATCTACATCAATGACTTCAAATACAACTCTGCAAACTGCCACCTGCAGATTATAATTTTATTTTGGAGTAGTTTCACTTGTTGACTTAAAGTTTTAAGGTCAATCATTAAAACGTTTCGAGTCAAAGTCTTGAACAAGAAGCTTTTATTGTGAAGGAGCAGTCACAGGAATCACAATGCATTTGTAATGAAATACAAGGTCATAGGTTAATGCACAAGTCACTTCTTATTCAGCCCTCGTGTTCAACAATCATATATTTACAGATTTATTTGACTCATAACCCACTCAACCATTATCCAAAAATAACAAACAAAAAATGGCCAAAGTGACCAGTAATCAATCAAACCACTTTTCAAACCAATTAAAACATTCCATTGGCATCTATTCTTAAACTTTGTAGATTAACTTTTTATGTCCAGTATTATAATGAGACATACTGTAATTCTGTAGAAACTAAACACATGTAATAATCCTTACTCTTAAATTAATCTTTATGACACAATGAAATAATCAGCAATATGTTTTCTGCAGCTGCACATCAGACAGAATATAATATATAATATAAGAATAAGATATTTTGATGTATTTATTTAATGTTTTGGCAAGTTTACACAAACTGCCACTTGACATATTTGGTGTCATTAGAAACAAGGATTCCGAGTACATGAGCACAGTATCAAACTGGTATCAGTATCTGTATCTGTATCTGTGCATCCTTACAGCTACCAGGTTCTGTAGAAGATAAGATGTAGACTATACGGTGTTGAGGCTGAATATGTTCCCTTGAATGAAGTGGGATAAGTGATTAGTTTACTACGACAGGAGTGATGATCAGAGGTGCAGAGTTTTTACCACCATAATAAAGAGAGGGACCGAAGAATGGGTAGAGCTTCTCAGTGAAGGAGCAGTCAGTGAAGGAGTAGATAAGAGCTGCAGCATCTACGTCATAAAAGGAGACCAGACCCTCCTCATAATCCACAAACACCCCCACCTTCTGAGGCCGAGACTTGAGAGAGACTGACTGGAGGGCCAGCAAAAGCGTTGTACTCATTTCCATTTCTCAACATATAATCCAGTAACCATACTGAGGGCTTGGATTAATTTGTTCTCCTTCCTGTTATTTGACTCTCTGGCCACTCCTAAATCCCATTCAGACTTTCTTTAACTTGAACCTCGTAGTACAATTTTTCTGAAGAGATATTCTGTTTTCCTAAAACACAGGCATGAAGAGAAAATCTCTGTGGATTGTCGGGGAGATGTTGCTGTACCTTACCACAACGTACTTGTTTTCCATCATCAGACAGGATGAGTTGAGGATGAGCTGTATCAGGATCAAAAGTCACATCCACTTCATACTTCTGGACCCTCTTCAGCTCAGCTTCAACCAGGGTCTTTATCTTTTTACTGAGTGTCTCCTCCAGCTGAGACACAGCGTTCACCACAGTCGGCTCATATGATGAACGGATGCTGACCTTTGTCCAGTCCTTGCTGGGTGGTGGGTGGTGGATGTCTAAGGTCTGTACACTCTGGAGAAGGTGGAGGTGGTCTTCAGTGTGGGCGAGCTGCTTCACCTCATTGCTTTTCTTCATCAGCTCAGAGATTTCCTGTTCCAGCTCTCTGATGAAAGCTTCGGCCTGGTTTTCTTTTCTTTTGTGCTTCGCTTTGATCGTGTTGATGAGATTGGCCTGGCTTCTCTCAACAGACTCCTTCAGAGCAGTGAAGACCTGAACACCTTCTGCTATCTTTCTTTCTGCATCTTCCTCACTGAGGTCCACTGAGTGTTTGATCTCCTGAATCTTCAGTCGTCTCTTCTGGATCATCTGCTGAATTTCAGCCTCTGTTTTCTCCAGTTCGACCTTCTTTCCTTCATATTCTTCTTTCAGAGGAACAAACTCGTGTGTCTTATGATCTAAAACGGGACAAAGCATGCAGACACATGTCTGGTCGGTCTTACAGAACAGCTCCAGAGGTTTATCGTGCTTCGTACACATCCTGGCTTCAAGGTTCTCCACAGGGTCGATCAGCTGATGTCTCTTCAGGCCTGTCATTGTCAGATGAGGCTCCAGGTGAGTCTCACAGTAGGAGACCAGACACACCAGGCAGGACTTCAGGGCCTTCAGTTTGGTTCCAGTGCAGACGTCACAGGGAACTTCTCCTGGTTTGGACTCTTGTTGCTCTGAGCTGCTGCTGCTGGTTTTCTGTTGAGCTGACTGTCTGAACTGAACAACCATCTCAGAGATGAAAGTGTTGACGTGCAGCTCAGGTCTTGAGATGAAAACCTTTTTACACATTGGACACTGGTTCTGGTCACTAGTATTCCAGTGTTCATTGATGCAGTGTTTGCAGAAGTTGTGTCCACATGATGTGGTGACCGGATCAGTGAACACATCCAGACAGATGGAGCACAGAAACTGATCTTCACCTGGCAGATAGTTTGCAGCAGCCATATCTACACAGAAACTGTGGAAGAAAACAAAAACATTTGATTCAAAATAGAGTTTAATTCTACGTTGAAAAGGAAACAAATGTGATTACTGTTATTTTAAGTATTAAATATATTAGGTAAAGTCATTTTGAATTATGTATACAGTGTTTTGACTTGAACAGAGCCATGAGCAACCGAGATAGAAGTCGGGCCGACAAGCTCAAGCTTGCTAGACTGTCAAAGCAGCACAGAATATGTCACATTTGTATTGAAGAACAACACTGTTAACAGCGCTCTGCTTACTTGATGAAAAACACATCACATTTCCTCTGGCTGCTTCACATTAAAAGCCTTCTGCTGGTTCACTGGTGGAAAACTTTTAATGTGAAACAACTAGAGGAAATGGAGGAAGCGGTCAGTAAACATTAATAATAGCAGGGATTTTAAAACTACAGAGATTAAATCACAAGTTACTAAAGTCCTGAGACTGTTTAAAGCTATAAGAGTGATAGTCTGTATAGAGGGAATGTGGATAAACAGACATAGTTATATTGTTAACGAGTGGAAAAGCTGCCTGAGTAAAGCTGAAGTTTTGTGTTAATCCTGGATGTTGAAAGTGTAAATATGATCAGCTGTACTCACCAGTGTTTTGAAGAGACTCTGCTGTGTTGTTGAGAAAAACCTGATGAAGTCAGTTTGAATAGTTTTTCAGAGAAAAAGCAGAGACTTGTCTCGCCTGCAGTGTGTCAGCCTCTCTGACAAACTTAAGTTTCATTTCTGGAGTGTGACGTGGAAGCTCACCTATCTCCAGAGTAGCTCCTCCTCTAAACTGTAGCTCTGTTGTTGAGGTTTTATTTCCTCCCTCTTATCTACACAGAGTAGTCTGGCTATTTGTCTGTAGTCAGTCATGTGACCCTCATCATATTTGTCCCAGTTGTCTCTTTCGTACACACCCTAAAGCCTGCCAAGAACATACGTCAGGTACAAGTTGAACCAATGAATATGATTTAAATGTAGTTATTATATGAAATATAGTGACACTGCAGAAAGGCCATGGTAAGGCTGAAGTCAAACAGGTACAACCCTGAAGATTTCCATTAAACCCAACCATTATCCATACCATTTATGTTCGGCATAAATAGCTATTTAATATATTTAAACTGATTAATTTACCTCTCTGCATATACAGTTTACAGAGAGACAATAGAGACATGTCAGCTGGCAGTGATTGAAACACTTATACCCTTTGGACTCTGACTGTATTTGGTGTTTGTCTTTGTGTTTCTGTCGCAGGGCGGAGAAAGCAGAAGGCAGTCAAAGAGAGGGCAGGCATGGCAAAGGTGAGCTCAACAACAAAACCTGTTATTATGTTGCAACACTTCCTGATGTCAGTCAGTCAATTCAGAACAGATCAGTGAGCTGTATGCTGTGGAGAAGAAACTAATTAAGTTTAAAAAATATGGTCTAATATTTCTCAGTGACTGTAAAATGTAAAAAAAAAAAAAATCTTATTTAATGAAATAACAGTCACCATCCATCCATCCATCCATTTCCTTCCGCTTATCCGGGGCCGGGTCGCGGGGGCAGCAAGCTAAGGAGGGTCCTCCAGACGTCCTTCTCCCCAGCAACACTTTCCAGCTCCTCCTGGGGAACCCCGAGGCGTTCCCAGGCCAGACGAGATGTATAATCTCTCCAGCGTGTTCTGGGTCTACCCCGGGGCCTCTTACCAGTTGGACGTGCCTGGAAAACCTCTAAAGGGAGGCATCCTGATCAGATGCCCGAGCCACCTCAGCTGGCCCCTTTCGACGCGAAGGAGCAGCGGCTCTACTCCGAGCTCCCTCCGGATGTCTGAGCTCCTCACCCTATCTCTAAGGCTGAGCCCAGCCACCCTACGAAGGAAGCTCATTTCGGCCGCTTGTATTCGCGATCTCATTCTTTCGGTCACTACCCAAAGCTCATGACCATAGGTGAGGGTTGGAACGTAGATGGACTGGTAAATCGAGAGCTTTGCCTTACGGCTCAGCTCCTTCTTCACCAAACGGTCCGGTACAACGCCCGCATCACTGCTGACGCTGCACCGAACCGCCTGTCCATCTCCCGCTCCATTTTACCCTCACTCGTGAATAAGATCCCGAGATACTTGAACTCCCTCGCTTGGGGCAGTGACTCACTCCCAACCCAGAGGGTGCAATCCACCGTTTTCCGGAAGAGAACCATGGCCTCAGACTTGGAGGTACTGACTCTCATCCCGACCGCTTCACACTCGGCTGTGAACCGCCCCAGTGCGTGCTGAAGGTCACGTTCTGAAGAAGCCAACAGAACCACATCATCTGCAAAAAGCAGGGATGTGATTCTGAGGTCCCCAAACCGGAAACTCTCCTCCCTTGGCTGCGCCTTGAAATCCTGTCCATGAAAATCACAAACAGGATTGGTGACAATGGGCAGCCCTGGCGGAGGCCAACACGCACTGGGAACAAGCTCGACTTTGTGCCGAGTATCCGGACACAGCTCTCACTTTGGTCATACAAGGACCGAATGGCTCGTAGTAACGAACCAGGTACCCCATATTCCCGCAGTACCCCCACAGGACTCCCCGGGACACGGTCAAAGGCCTCCACAAAACACATGTAGACTGGATGAGCAAACTCCCATGCACCCTCCAACAGACCTGCAAGGGTAAAGAGTTGGTCCGCTGTTCCACGTCCAGGACAGAATCCGCATTGCTCCTCCTTATTAAGGTTCGACAATCGGACGGAGCCTCCTTTCCAGCACCCTGGAGTAAACTTTCCCGGGGAGGCTGAGCAGTGTGTCCCAGTTCACCCTCACTACACGTTTGGGTTTACCAGGTCTGTCCGGCAGCCTCCCCGCCACCTGATCCAACTCACCACCAGGTGGTGATCAGTTGACAGCTCTGCTCCTCTCTTCACCCGAGTGTCCAAGACATACGGCCGCAGGTCTGATGACACAACTACAAAGTCGATCATAGACCTTTGGCCTAGGGTGTTCTGGTACCAAGTACACTTATGAACCTCCCTATGCTCAAACATGGTGTTTGTTATGGACAGTCCATGACTAGCACAGAAGTCCAACAACAAAGCACCACTCGGGTTCAGATCGGGCAGGCCGTTCCTCCCAATCACACCCCTCCAGGTTTCTCCATCGTTACCCACGTGAGCGTTGAAGTCTCCCAGAAGAACTATGGAGTCCCCAGTCGGCGCCCTTTCCAGAACACCACCCAAGGACTCCAAGAAGGCCGCGTACTCCGAACTGCCGTTTGGTGCATAGGCACAAACGACAGTTAGAGACTTTCCCCTGCGATTCCCAGTCGCAGAGAGGCGACCCTCTCGTTCTCCGGGGAGAACTCCAGAACAGCGGCGATGAGCCGGGGGCTTGTGAGTATCCCCACACCCGCCCGGCGCCTCTCACCCTGGGCAACTCCGGAAAAGGAAAAAGTCCAGCCCCTCTCCAGGAGTTTGGTTCCAGAACCGGTGCTATGCGTGGAGGTGAGCCCAACTATTTCTAGTTGGTAGCGTTCCACCTCCCGCACCAGCTCCGGTTCCTTCCCCACCAGAGAGGTGACATTCCACGTCCCTAGAGCTAGTCTGTGATGCCGGGGGTCAGCACGCCCAGGTTCCCACCCGCCTGCCGCCCAGCTCACATTGCACCCGACCCCAATGCCTATCCCTGTGGTTGGTGGGCCCACAGGGTGGCGGCACGATGTAGCTTTTTCGGGTGTTTGACCCGGCCGGGCCCCATGTGCCAAGGCCCGGCCACCAGACGCTCGCCGGCAAGCTCCCCTACCGGGTCTGGCTCCAGGATGGGTGCCCCGGTTTCCCTATTCTGGGCGAGGTGCCACAACCTTGCATCATCCGATTCATTGGGGTTTTGTGAATTTTTAGTCTGACCCCTCCCCCGAGACCACTTTGCCTTGGGAGACCCTACCAGGAGCTATTGCCCCCGACAACACAGCTCTCAGGATCACTGGGGCACACAAACCCCTCCACCACGATAAGGTGGCGATTCATTGGAGGAGTAACAGTCACCAAATAATCTTAGATATATCTCATTTAGAATATTATTTTTTATCATCAGTGACATTTTCTTTAAAAATAAAAATCCTGTTCACATCATGTTATAAAATTAAAACAGTATGCTAGATAACTAATAATAATAATATTTCTAGTAGAAGCAGTAAATCCTGTTATTAAGTCAAAACATCTTCACTGAACACACTTCCTGATTTCAGTCAGTCAATTAAGAACAGATCATTGAGCTGTATGCTGTGGAGAGGAAACTAATTAAGTTTACAAAGTATATTTTTCAGGGACTCTAAAATGTAAAAGAAACCGTGTTTGATGAAATAACAATCTCCACTTAATCTCCAAAGTGAATCTTATTTAAATTATTATTAATATTACTATCAATGGCTTTTGGTTTTTCTTTAAAAAAGTCGAGACATTATGTTATAACATGAACACTGTATGCTAGATAAAAAATAATACTATTTCTAGCAGAAGCAGTAAACCATGTTCTTATGCTTTTTATTTTGAAGGCAAAACATCATCACTTTTTGCATTTTATTCTGAAAGATGGCTATGGGCATAAAATGTAGCATGTATACATACAAATGAGAGAATATGGTGATATACCTAGTTTAACAGTTCACCAGCTATATACATTTATTTTGAAGAGGACTTCAGTTATAAGCTAGTTGCTTTTATCTGGCTCCTTATTGGATAATGGTGATTGAAGGAGGATTGAAGTTCAACTGTCTCACAGATCAGAGCTGATAACTGTTCATGGGATGATGACTTCCTGTGAGGTCTGACCACTGAGACCCAAAAAGAAACGGTGAAAGACTTTAACTTCCCGCTGCTGACCGTTGTTTGTCCTGCAGCTCCCCGACCTGAAGGACGCTGAGGCGGTGCAGAAGTTCTTCCTGGAGGAGATCCAGCTGGGGGAGGAGCTGCTGGCTCAGGGTAACACCTCCTCACACCTACACCTTCTCTACATTCACAGTTTTTCATTGTCATTCATGTGATTTTTTGCTGTTTCTCAGTGTTTTTACAGGCAGCAGTGAGTTCTGTCAAAGTCTTTCCTCTGGTCTCTGTGGAGTCTGTAATGGTGTCTTTATACTGGCAGGCTGTGCTCATCCAGCATTTGTAATTTATAATAATAATTTGTAAACATCCCATGAAATTATTTCTTAATTATTTCTGTAAAACGTAAAGTAATGAGTTTTCAAAAAACAAAATTGACACGTTATAGATGCTTTGTATAGATAAAAGAGGCTTTTTATAGGAAAAAGAAAAATGAGGAATGACTTTTCATAAGATATCATATGAGACGTGTGCGAGTATATGTGTCTTTATGTCTCGTGTTTGTGCTTGGCTCCACAGGAGACTATGAGAAAGGTGTTGACCACCTGACCAACGCCATCGCCGTGTGCGGTCAGCCTCAGCAGCTGCTCCAGGTGCTGCAGCAGACTCTGCCTCCGCCCGTCTTCCAGATGCTGCTCACCAAGCTGCCCAGCATCAGCCAGGTAGGCCCAACACTTCTCTTTTAATTCTTCATTGATGATCTCCACGAGTCCTTCTGTTCTCCACACAGAAACAATAATAAACTGTTTGAAATGATTATCAATGAAACAAACAAAAAAAACAAGCCAGTTTGTTTTTCTGCTTCTGTCCTGCAGCGTATTGTGAGTGCACAGAGTCTGAGCGAGGACGATATAGAATGAGAGGACCGGGAGGAGACGACCCACAAACCCTCCTCTTCCTCTTCTTCATGTGCTACTTCCATGACGACCCCGCCAACGCCTCGGCCTCCATCACTCCGGCCGACGTCCATCACCTCCTAAATTGGAATTCGGTTTTTTTTAATTCCTGGTTTAACCATCACAGTAGTGTTTTTATTTTTTTTTTAACTTAAATTACCCGTTTTGGGGTATTAAGAGTATCTGGATCTTAACGGTCAGAGAAACACAAGAGCCCGTCCCAGCTTCACCATCATTAGGTACGCACTCATTAAGTGGACCGGGTGTTAACACGAATCCGCTCCTCCCTTCAGGGTGGTGTAGCACACGTCCTGACAGCATCATGTACCAGGTTTACACCGACTGACGTGTTCGTACCAGCCATCCTCACGGTTCTCATGATATCAGGCGTGGAAAGTTACAGAAACAGGAATCTTCTCTCCGCTCGGATGCTTCACAAAGTATTTATTGTTTTTTGGTTTTTTTTGTTATCAGTCGTCTGTCTTTCTGTTCGGTCTCTGACTTGGAAACACTTTTTAAAAAGTGATGAAATGTTTTGTTTTTGTCATTTTAAAGAGGACGACCCTCTTTAGGAAAAAATAAATACAAAATATGAACAAACTATGAAGTTGTCTTGTGAGTTTATTTTATTTATAATGTAATTAAGCCTCATCGCTTTTTAGAAAGTAGCTCCTAGTTAACATACAGTTCAAATCAGCATCCTTCAACTTCTGTCCCTGTAATCTTGCAGGACAAACAAAAAACACATCCTAGAAACTACAGAAAAGATCTTCTCCTACAGGAAGATTCATCCTCAGTAAGTAAAAACTAAACCTTTTGTCCTGCTGCTGCATCACTTTCTCTTTTGTCTTTAAAAAATGTTGAGGCAAAATAAATAAGTTCAATTTTTCTGCGTTGTCAGTTAGTCCTGTGTTGCCTGGAATCCCACAATGCCTTGCGATCCACGTGTGTCCCATGGAAATAAATTGTCAAACTTTGCGCTGCATTCTTTGCGGCCTCCGGCCCTCCCTGTCCTCTGCCACCACCGAAATTCTCATCCATGCCCTCATAACCTCCAGACTCGACTACTGCAACAGCATCCTCTATGGCTCTCCCAACAAAATCCTCAATAAACTCCAATATGTTCAGAACTCTGCCGCTCGACTGCTCACCTCCACCCGCCGCTATGAACACATCACCCCGGTCCTACGCCACCTCCACTGGCTCCCGGTCAAATACAGGATAGACTTTAAAATATTACTCACCACCTACAAAGCCCTAAACAACCTGGCCCCTCCCTGCCTTTCAGACCTCCTCCCCTCCACGCCCCAACCCGTTGCCTCAGGTCCGCCGGCGCAAACACTCTGAAGACCATCAGGACCAAGCGCCGGACCTGGGGTGACAGGGCCTTCTCAGTTGCTGCACCCTCCCTCTGGAACGCCCTCCCCATCCACATCCGTCAGGCTCCCACCCTATCATCATTCAAACAAGCCCTCAAAACCCACCTCTTCAAACTCGCCTTCACCTGCTAACCCCTGCTCCCTTTCCCTCCCTACCCTCCACTACATGACTCATTCCGCACAGCTTCTCCAGTTTTCTTTTTTACTAAAATGTTCTGTTTGTTTGTTTTGTTTGCTCCTTTGTGTTCTTTTTTGTTTTGTTTGTCTTCGCCCTATGTAAAGCGTCTTTGAGTACCTAGAAAAGCGCTATATAAAATTAAAGTATTATTATTATTATTATTATTATTATTATTATTATTCCTTATTGACTAGAAGGCAATGAAGAGTAAAATTCAATTGTTTAAAACTTTGGAGCGTTTACATCAGAAGACTGTGCTGGTTGAATGATTTCAGAGTCATTAAAGGGTTAAAATACTGTGTGTTAATATTATTAAAAAATTATGCATTACACTTGAGTGGAATTACCTTCTCCAGCAATTTGTTTGGCACTTTAGGCACCTCCATATTTCTACACAAAAAGTTGACGTGATGTTTACTAAAACTAGATATGATGTGAACGCAGTATTAATGGAACATTTAACATTTCCAGGGAACATGTTTATTGACTTTCTTGCCCAGTTATAGAAGAGAAGATCAATAAATACCACGTCTGGATGTTATTTATGAAGCTACAGACAGAATGTGATTAGCCTAGCTTAGCATAAAGACTTGAAGCAGTAAGAAACGGTAGTCTGATGACTTTTTTTTTTTTAATGCAGTGATTCATGGTGGAAATGTCTTTATGTATGTGACGGAAAACACAAAATTCATACGCCAGGTGACAAATCAAAATATAATACAGTAATATTCTGATATTCTGTCTTTCAAATATTTAACGTTATCTCTGCCGTGTCCTCTGGACTTTAATAGAATGTGTTTCAAAAACATTTCTGCTCATGTTCTTAACTTGTAAATCGAGAATAAAGTCGTAATGTTGTGAAAATAATGTAATATCTGAAAAACAACTTAATTGATTTAGTAGTATCTCATTCAGACCGTCTGAGACAGAGAACCGTCGGCAGTGAGCTGCTCCTCATTGGAGGTGGAAAACCAAAACTAATGTCACACATACATCTCACCATTATTGTCCACACGAATTATAACTTCACCACCTCCGATTCAGATTATTTTTCCTAACAGAGGCCCATCACTACTCTGTCATCGTGACAAACTAGAAATTCCGGCTTTTGGTTCATCTTTAAACTGTTGTTTAGTCCTCACACACTTTTTTATTTCTTTAAGATGTAGATCAGATATGAACTTTCTTTCTGGGCTTCTGTTTCTTCTTCAGCACTTTCTTTTTGATATGATCCACCATCTCTCCTTTGAAGGAGTTGGAGCTCTTGGTCAAATTCTGCTGGTTTCCAGAGAACTTCTTGTTAGACTTGAAACCTCCTCTCTCCTGCCCCGAGCCCTTCATGGGGCCCTTCTTGGGGCCCCTCATCGGGCCCTTCATGGGGCCCTTGTCGGTCCTTCCTTTGGTTCCTTTACTGTCCGTTTTATTCTTCTGCCTCTCAGCCCTCTTCACCCGGATGGGTCTGCCCTCCAGTTTGGTGCCGTCCAGTAGTTTCCACTTGTTAACTTGTGTTTTAAGTGTCAATCATTAAAACTTTTCGAGTCAAAGTCTTAAACAAGAAGCTTTTATTGTGAAGGAGCAGTCACAGGAATCACAATGCATTTGTAATGAAATACAAGGTCATAGGTTAATGCACAAGTCACTTCTTATTCAGCCCTCGTGTTCAACAATCATATATTTACAGATTTATTTGACTCATAAGCCACTCAACCATTATCCCAAAAAAAAAAATTGCCAAAGTGACCAGTAATCAATCAAACCACTTTTCAAACCAAAACATTCCATTGGCATCTATTCTTCTTAACTTTGTCGATTAACTTTTCATGTCCTGTATTATAATGAGACATACTGTATTGTGTAGAAACTAAACACATGTAATAATCCTTACTCTTAAATGAAACTTTATGACCATGAAATATTCAACAATATGTTTTCTGCAGCTGCACATCAGACAGAATATAATATATAATATAAGAATAAGATATTTTGCTGTATTTATTTTAATGTTTTGGAAATATACACAAACTGCACCTTGACATATTTGGTGTCATTAGAAACAATGATTTCTTCTGGAAGTGAAAATAAATGTCAGTGGATTTAAAAGATTACGTAAATCATGATACAGGGTTGTAAAGATGAATGTATAAGATAAACGTGTTGCCTATGTAAAGGGATACATATAATGAAAATCACCACAGTAAATTTGGTATTAACAGTAAATTTGGTATGCACCGATAATGACTTTTTTTTTCAACTTAACATAGTTTGCAGTAGGGATGTTAATAATTACTGTTTGTGATATACATGGACAGGATATCGAGGCGTAGTCGTGGTGGGGAGGGGTTGCAGTTCGGTGGTCTGAGGATCTCGTCACTGCTTTTTGCAGATGATGTGGTCCTCATTGGATCATCGGCCTGTGACCTTCAGCACTCACTGGATCGGCTGGCGGCCGAGTGTGAAGCGGCTGGGATGAGGATCAGCACCGCTAAATCTGAGGCCATGACTCTTAGCAGGAAACCGATGGATTGCTTACTCCGGGTAGGAAATGAGTCCTTAGCCCAAGTGAAGGAGTTCAAGTACCTCGGGTCTTGTTCGCGAGTGAGGGTACTATGGAGCGTGAGATTGGCCGGAGAATCGGAGCAGCGGGGGCGGTATTGCGTTCGCTTTACCGCACCGTTGTAACGAAAAGAGAGCTGAGCCGCAAGGCAAAGCTCTCGATCTACCGGTCGATCTTCGTTCCTATCCTCACCTATGGTCATGAGGGCTGGGTGATGACCGAAAGGACGAGATCGCGGGTACAAGCGGCCGAGATGAGTTTTCTCAGAAGGGTGGCTGGCGTCTCCCTTAGGGATAGGGTGAGAAGCTCAGCCATCCGTGAGGAACTCGGATTAGAGCCGCTGCTCCTTTACTTAGAAAGGAGTCAGCTGAGGTGGTTCGGGCATCTGGCAAGGATGCCCACTGGGCGCCTTCCTTGGGAGGTGTTTCAGGCACGTCCAGTGGGGAGGAGACCTCGGGGAAGACCCAGGACTAGGTGGAGAGATTATATCTCAACACTGGCCTGGGAACGCCTCGGATCCCCCCGTCAGAGTTGGTCAATGTGGCCCGGGAAAGGGAAGTCTGTTTTTAATGCGGTGCTGACTTACAGGGAAAGTGGCTGCATGTACCGAGTACATGAGCACAGTATCCAAACTGGTATCAGTATCAGTATCTGTATCTGTGCATCCTTACAGCTACCAGGTTCTGTAGAAGATAAGATGTAGACTATACGGTGTTGAGGCTGAATATGTTCCCTTGAATGAAGTGGGATAAGTGATTAGTTTACTACGACAGGAGTGATGATCAGAGGTGCAGAGTTTTTACCACCATTATTAAGACCGGGACCGAAGTAAGGGATGAGTTTCTCATTGAAGGAGCAGTCAGTGAAGGAGTAGATAAGAGCTGCAGCATCTACGTCATAAAAGGAGACCAGACCCTCCTCATAATCCACAAACACCCCCACCTTCTGAGGCCGAGACTTTAGAGCGAGACTGACTGGAGGGCCAGCAAAAGCGTTGTACTCATTTCCATTTCTCAACATTATAGTCCAGTAACCATTCTGAGGTCTAAGATTAATTTCTCCCTTCCTGTTGATTGACTCTCTGGCCACTCCTAAATACCAATCAGACTTTCTTTTAACTTGAACCTCGTAGTACAATTTTTCTGAAGAGATATTCTGTTTTCCTAAAACACAGGCATGAAGAGAAAATCTCTGTGGATTATCTGGGAGATGTTGCGGTACCTTACCACAACGTACTTGTTTTTCATCATCAGACAGGATGAGATAAGGATTAGCTGTATCAGGATCAAAAGTCACATCCACTTCATACTTCTGGACCCTCTTCAGCTCAGCTTCAACCAGCGTCTTTATCTTTTTACTGAGTGTCTCCTCCAGCTGAGACACAGCGTTCACCACAGTCGGCTCATATGATGAACGGATGCTGACCTTTGTCCAGTCCTTGCTGGGTGGTGGGTGGTGGATGTCTAAGGTCTGTACACTCTGGAGAAGGTGGAGGTGGTCTTCAGTGTGGGCGAGCTGCTTCACCTCATTGCTTTTCTTCATCAGCTCAGAGATTTCCTGTTCCAGCTCTCTGATGAAAGCTTCGGCCTGGTTTTCTTTTGTTTTGTGCTTCGCTTTGATCGTGTCGATGAGATTGGCCTGGCTTCTCTCAACAGACTCCTTCAGAGCAGTGAAGACCTGAACACCTTCTGCTATCTTTCTTTCTGCATCTTCCTCACTGAGGTCGACTGAGTGTTTGATCTCCTGAATCTTCAGTCGTCTCTTCTGGATCATCTGCTGAATTTCAGCCTCTGTTTTCTCCAGTTTGACCTTCTTTCCTTCATATTCTTCTTTCAGAGGAACAAACTCGTGCGTCTTATGATCTAAAACACTGCAGAGCATGCAGACACATGTCTGGTCGGTCTTACAGAACAGCTCCAGAGGTTTATCGTGCTTCGTACACATCCTGGCTTCAAGGTTCTCCACAGGGTCGATCAGCTGATGTCTCTTCAGGCCTGTCATTGTCAGATGAGGCTCCAGGTGAGTCTCACAGTAGGAGACCAGACACACCAGGCAGGACTTCAGGGCCTTCAGTTTGGTTCCAGTGCAGACGTCACAGGGAACTTCTCCTGGTTTGGACTCTTGTTGCTCTGAGCTGCTGCTGCTGGTTTTCTGTTGAGCTGACTGTCTGAACTGAACAACCATCTCAGAGATGAAAGTGTTGACGTGCAGTTCGGGTCTTGAGATGAAAACCTTTTTACACATTGGACACAGGTTCTGGTCACTAGTATTCCAGTGTTCATTGATGCAATGTTTGCAGAAGTTGTGTCCACATGGTATGGTGACTGGATCAGTGAACACATCCAGACAGATGGAGCACAGAAACTGATCTTCAGATGAGTGATAGTTTGCAGCAGCCATATCTACACAGAAACTGTGGAAGAAAACAAAAACATTTGATTCAAAATAGAGTTTAATTCTACATTGAAAAGGAAACAAATGTGATTACTGTTATTTTAAGTATTAAATATATTAGGTAAAGTCATTTTGAATTATGTATACTGTGTTTTGACTTGAACAGAGCCATGAGCAACCGAGATAGAAGTCGGGCCGACAAGCTCAAGCTTGCTAGACTGTCAAAGCAGCACAGAATATGTCACATTTGTATTTAAGAACAACACTGTTAACAGCGCTCTGCTTACTTGATGAAAAACACATCACATTTCCTCTAGCTGCTTCACATTAAAAGCCTTCTGCTGGTTCACTGGTGGAAAACTTTTAATGTGAAACAACTAGAGGAAATAGAGGAAGCAGTCAGTAAACATTAATAATAGCAGGGAAGTCAGAGTGAGACTAAACTTAAAACCAGATAGAGATTAAATCACAAGTTACTAAAGTCCTGAGACTGTTAAAAGCTTTAAGAGTGATATTCTGTATAGAGGGACTGTGGATAAACAGACATAGTTATATTGTTAAATATTTAACAAGTATGAAGTAAAGAGTAAAGCTGCCTGAGTAAAGCTGAAGTTTTGTGTTAATCCTGGATGTTGAAAGTGTAAATATGATCAGCTGTACTCACCAGTGTTTTGAAGAGACTCTGCTGTGTTGTTGAGAAAAACCTGATGAAGTCAGTTTGAATAGTTTTTCAGAGAAAAAGCAGAGATTTGTCTCGCCTGTGTGTGTCTGCCTCTCTGACAAACTTAAGTTTCATTTCTGGAGTGTGACGTGGAAGCTCACCTATCTCCAGAGTAGCTCCGCCTCTAAACTGTAGCTCTGTTGTTGAGGTTTTGTTTCCTCCCTCTTATCTACACAGAGTAGTCTGGCTATTTGACCTGTAGTCAGTCATGTGACCCTCATCATATTTGTCCCAGTTGTCTCTTTCGTACACACCCTAAAGCCTGCCAAGAACATACGTTAGGTACAAGTTGAACCAATGAATATGATTTAAATGTAGTTATTATATGAAATATAGTGACACTGCAGAAAGGCCATGGTAAGGCTGAAGTCAAACAGGTACAACCCTGAAGATTTTCATGAAACCAAATTATTCATACCATTTATGTTCGGCATAAATAGCTATTTAATGTATTTAAACTGATTAATTTACCTCTCTGCATATACAGTCTACAGAGAGACAATAGAGACATGTCAGCTGGCAGTGATTGAAACACTCCCTGACTGTATTTGGTGTTTGTCTTTGTGTTTCTGTCGCAGGGCGGAGAAAGCAGAAGGCAGTCAAAGAGAGGGCAGGCATGGCAAAGGTGAGCTCAACAACGAACCCTGTTATTGTGTTGCAACACTTCCTGATGTCAGTCAATCAGTGAGCTGTATGCTGTGGAGAAGAAACTAATTAAGTTTAAAAAATATGGTGTAATATTTCTCAGTGACTGTAAAATGTAAAAAAAAAAAATCTTCTTCAGCTCCTTCTTCACAACAAAACGGTCCGGCCACAACGCCCGCACCAGTTGGACTGCTGGAAAACCTCTAAAGCATCCTGCACCCGAGCCACCTCAGCTGGCCCCTTTCGGACACGAACCGCTCCCTCCGGATGTCCATCTCCCGCTCCATTTTACCCTTCACTACCCAAAGCTCAACCATAAGATCCCGAGATACGGCTTGAACTCACTGCTGACGCTTGGGGCAGTAAGATCTCACTCCCAACCCAGAGGGTGCAATCCACCGTTTTCCGGAAGAGAACCAAGGCCTCAGACTTGGAGGTACTGACTCTCATCCCGACCGCTTCACACTCGGCTGTGAACCGCCCCAGTGCGTGCTGAAGGTCACGTTCTGAAGAAGCCAACAGAACCACATCATCTGCAAAAAGCAGGGATGTGATTCTGAGGTCCCCAAACCGGAAACTCTCCTCCCCCCGGCTGCGCCTTGAAATCCTGTCCATGAAAATCACAAACAGGATTGGTGACAATGGGCAGCCCTGGCGGAGGCCAACACGCACTGGGAACAAGCTCGACTTTGTGCCGAGTATCCGGACACAGCTCTCACTTTGGTCATACAAGGACCGAATGGCTCGTAGTAACGAACCAGGTACCCCATATTCCCGCAGTACCCCCCACAGGCCTTCGGGACACGGTCGAAGGCCTTCTCCAAGTCCACAAAACACATGTAGACTGGATGAGCAAACTCCCATGCACCCTCCAACAGACCTGCAAGGGTAAAGAGTTGGTCCGCTGTTCCACGTCCAGGACGGAATCCACATTGCTCCTCCTTATTAAGGTTGGACAATCTGACGGAGCCTCCTTTCCAGCACCCTGGAGTAAACTTTCCCGGGGAGGCTGAGCAGTGTGTCCCAGTTCACCCTCACTACACGTTTGGGTTTACCAGGTCTGTCCGGCAGCCTCCCCCGCCACCTGATCCAACTCACCACCAGGTGGTGATCAGTTGACAGCTCTGCTCCTCTCTTCACCCGAGTGTCCAAGACATACGGCCGCAGGTCTGATGACACAACTACAAAGTCGATCATAGACCTTTGGCCTAGGGTGTTCTGGTACCAAGTACACTTATGAACCTCCCTATGCTCAAACATGGTGTTTGTTATGGACAGTCCATGACTAGCACAGAAGTCCAACAACAAAGCACCACTCGGGTTCAGATCGGGCAGGCCGTTCCTCCCAATCACACCCCTCCAGGTTTCTCCATCGTTACCCACGTGAGCGTTGAAGTCTCCCAGAAGAACTATGGAGTCCCCAGTCGGCGCCCTTTCCAGAACACCACCCAAGGACTCCAAGAAGGCTGCGTACTCCGAACTGCCGTTTGGTGCATAGGCACAAACGACAGTTAGAGACTTTCCCCTGCGATTCGCAGTCGCAGAGAGCGACCCTCTCGTTCTCCGGGGAGAACTCCAGAACAGCGGCGATGAGCCGGGGGCTTGTGAGTATCCCCACACCCGCCCGGCGCCTCTCACCCTGGGCAACTCCGGAAAAGGAAAAAGTCCAGCCTCTCCAGGAGTTTGGTTCCAGAACCGGTGCTATGCGTGGAGGTGAGCCCAACTATTTCTAGTTGGTAGCGTTCCACCTCCCGCACCAGCTCCGGTTCCTTCCCCGCCAGAGAGGTGACATTCCACGTCCCTAGAGCTAGTCTGTGATGCCGGGGGTCAGCACGCCCAGGTTTCCGCCCCAGCCTGCCGCCCAGCTCACATTACACCCGACCCCAATGCCTATCCCTGCGGTTGGTGGGCCCACAGGTTGGCAGCACGATGTAGCTTTTTCGGGTGTTTGACCCGGCCGGGCCCCATGTGCCAAGGCCCGGCCACCAGACGCTGCCGGCAAGCTCCCCTACCGGGTCTGGCTCCAGGATGGTGCCCCGGTTTCCCTATTCCGGGCGAGGTGCCACAACCTTGCATCATCCGATTCATTGGGGTTTTGTGAATTTTGTGAATCGGAAGCTATTGCCCCCGACAACACAGCTCTCAGGATCACTGGGGCACACAAACCCCTCCACCACGATAAGGTGGCGATTCATTGGAGGAGTAACAGTCACCAAATAATCTTAGATATATCTCATTTAGAATATTATTATTTTTATCATCAGTGACATTTTCTTTAAAAATAAAAATCCTGTTCACATCATGTTATAAAATGAAAACAGTATGCTAGATAACTAATAATAATAATATTTCTAGTAGAAGCAGTAAATCCTGTTATTAAGTCAAAACATCTTCACTGAATACACTTCCTGATTTCAGTCAGTCAATTCAGAACAGATCATTGAGCTGTATGCTGTGGAGAGGAAACTAATTAAGTTTACAAAGTATATTTTCAGGGACTCTAAAATGTAAAAGAAACCGTGTTTGATGAAATAACAATCTCCACGTAATCTCCAAAGTGAATCTTATTTAAATTATTATTATTACTATCAATGGCTTTTGGTTTTTCTTTAAAAAAGTCGAGACATTATGTTATAACATGAACACTGTATGCTAGATAACAAATAATAATATTTCTAGCAGAAGCAGTAAACCATGTTCTTATGCTTTTTATTTTGAAGGCAAAATATCCTCACTTTTTACATTTTATTCTGAAAGATGGCTATGGGCATAAAATGTAGCATGTATACATACAAATGAGAGAATATGGTGATATGCCTAGTTTAACAGTTCACCAGCTATATGCATTTATTTTGAAGAGGACTTCAGTTATAAGCTAGTTGCTTTTATCTGGCTCCTTATTGGATAATGGTGATTGAAGGAGGATTGAAGTTCAACTGTCTCACAGATCAGAGCTTATAACTGTTCATGGGATGATGACTTCCTGTGAGGTCTGACCACTGAGACCCAAAAAGAAACGGTGAAAGAAGACTTTTACTTCCCGCTGCTGACCGTTGTTTGTCCTGCAGCTCCCCGACCTGAAGGACGCTGAGGCGGTGCAGAAGTTCTTCCTGGAGGAGATCCAGCTGGGGGAGGAGCTGCTGGCTCAGGGTAACACCTCCTCACACCTACACCTTCTCTACATTCACAGTTTTTCATTGTCATTCATGTGATTTTTTTGCTGTTTCTCAGTGTTTTTACAGGCAGCAGTGAGTTCTGTCAAAGTCTTTCCTCTGGTCTCTGTGGAGTCTGTAATGGTGTCTTTATACTGGCAGGCTGTGCTCATCCAGTATTTGTAATTTATAATAATAATTTGTAAACATCCCATGAAATTATTTCTTAATTATTTCTGTAAAACGTAAAGTAATGAGTTTTCAAAAAATTCAAAAAAACTAAAATTGACACGTTATAGATGCTTTGTATAGATAAAAGAGGCTTTTTATAGGAAAAAGAAAAATGAGGAATGACTTTTCATAAGATATCATACGAGACGTGTGCGAGTATATGTGTCTTTATGTCTCGTGTTTGTGCTTGGCTCCACAGGAGACTATGAGAAAGGTGTTGACCACCTGACCAACGCCATCGCCGTGTGCGGTCAGCCTCAGCAGCTGCTCCAGGTGCTGCAGCAGACTCTGCCTCCGCCCGTCTTCCAGATGCTGCTCACCAAGCTGCCCAGCATCAGCCAGGTAGGCCCAACACTTCTCTTTTAATTCTTCATTGATGATCTCCATGAGTCCTTCTGTTCTCCACACAGAAACAATAATAAACTGTTTGAAATGATTATCAATGAAACAAACAAAAAAAACAAGCCAGTTTGTTTTTCTGCTTCTGTCCTGCAGCGTATTGTGAGTGCACAGAGTCTGAGCGAGGACGATATAGAATGAGAGGACCGGGAGGAGACGACCCACAAACCCTCCTCTTCCTCTTCTTCATGTGCTACTTCCATGACGACCCCGCCAACGCCTCGGCCTCCATCACTCCGGCCGACGTCCATCACCTCCTAAATTGGAATTCGGTTTTTTTTAATTCCTGGTTTAACCATCACAGTAGTGTTTTTATTTTTTTTTAACTTAAATTACCCGTTTTGGGGTATTAAGAGTATCTGGATCTTAACGGTCAGAGAAACACAAGAGCCCGTCCCAGCTTCACCATCATTAGGTACGCACTCATTAAGTGGACCGGGTGTTAACACGAATCCGCTCCTCCCTTCAGGGTGGTGTAGCACACGTCCTGACAGCATCATGTACCAGGTTTACACCGTCTGACGTGTTCGTACCAGCCATCCTCACGGTTCTCATGATATCAGGCGTGGAAAGTTACAGAAACAGGAATCTTCTCTCCGCTCGGATGCTTCACAAAGTATTTATTGTTTTTTGGTTTTTTTTGTTATCAGTCGTCTGTCTGGAAACACTTTTTAAAAAGTGATGAAATGTTTTGTTTTTGTCATTTTAAAGAGGACGACCCTCTTTAGGAAAAAATAAATACAAAATATGAACAAACTATGAAGTTGTCTCGTGAGTTTATTTTATTTATAATGTAATAATTAAGCCTCATCGCATTTTTTTTAGAAAGTAGCTCCTAGTTAACATACAGTTCAAATCAGCATCCTTCAACTTCTGTCCCTGTAATCTTGCAGGACAAACAAAAAACACATCCTAGAAACTACAGAAAAGATCTTCTCCTACAGGAAGATTCATCCTCAGTAAGTAAAAACTAAACCTTTTGTCCTGCTGCTGCATCACTTTCTCTTTTGTCTTTAAAAAATGTTGAGGCAAAATAAAGTTAAATTTTTCTGCGTTGTCAGTTAGTCCTGTGTTGCCTGGAATCCCACAATGCCTTGCGATCCACGTGTGTCCCATGGAAATAAATTGTCAAACTTTGCGCTGCATTCATGCGGTCTTTGCGGCCTCCGGCCCTCCCTGTCCTCTGCCACCACCGAAATTCTCATCCATGCCCTCATAACCTCCAGACTCGACTACTGCAACAGCATCCTCTATGGCTCTCCCAACAAAATCCTCAATAAACTCCAATATGTTCAGAACTCTGCCGCTCGACTGCTCACCTCCACCCGCCGCTATGAACACATCACCCCGGTCCTACGCCACCTCCACTGGCTCCCGGTCAAATACAGGATAGACTTTAAAATATTACTCACCACCTACAAAGCCCTAAACAACCTGGCCCCTCCCTACCTTTCAGACCTCCTCCCCTCCACGCCCCAACCCGTTGCCTCAGGTCCGCCGGCGCAAACACTCTGAAGACCATCAGGACCAAGCGCCGGACCTGGGGTGACAGGGCCTTCTCAGTTGCTGCACCCTCCCTCTGGAACGCCCTCCCCATCCACATCCGTCAGGCTCCCACCCTATCATCATTCAAACAAGCCCTCAAAACCCACCTCTTCAAACTCGCCTTCACCTGCTAACCCCTGCTCCCTTTCCCTCCCTACCCTCCACTACATGACTCATTCCGCACAGCTTCTCCAGTTTTCTTTTTTACTAAAATGTTCTGTTTGTTTGTTTTGTTTGCTCCTTTGTGTTCTTTTTTGTTTTGTTTGTCTTCACCCTATGTAAAGTGTCTTTGAGTACCTAGAAAAGCGCTATATAAAATTAAAGTATTATTATTATTATTATTATTATTATTTATTATTATTATTTATTCCTTATTGACTAGAAGGCAATGAAGAGTAAAATTCAATTGTTTAAAACTTTGGAGCGTTTACATCAGAAGACTCGTGCTGGTTGAATGATTTCAGAGTCATTAAAGGGTTAAAATACTGTGTGTTAATATTATTAAAAAATTATGCATTACACTTGAATGGAATTACCTTCTCCAGCAATTTGTTTGGCACTTTAGGCACCTCCATATTTCTACACAAAAAGTTGACGTGATGTTTACTAAAACTAGATATGATGTGAACGCAGTATTAATGGAACATTTAACATTTCAGGGAACATGTTTATTGACTTTCTTGCCCAGTTATAGAAGAGAAGATCAATAAATACCACGTCTGGATGTTATTTATGAAGCTACAGACAGAATGTGGTTAGACTAGCTTAGCATAAAGACTTGAAGCAGTAAGAAACGGTAGTCTGATGACTTTTTTTTTTTAATGCAGCGATTCATGGAGGAAATGTCTTTATGTATGTGACGGAAAACACAAAATTCATACGCCAGTTGACAAATAAAAATATAATACAGTAATTTTCTGATATTCTGTCTTTCAAATATTTAACGTTATCTCTGCGGTGTCCTCTGGACTTTAATAGCTCATATGTGTTTCACAAAACATTTCTGCTCATGTTCGAAACTTTTTGCACATTCAAAACATTACCCACATATCTGTAAATCGAGAATAAAGTCGTAATGTTGCGAAAATAATGTAATATCTGAAAAACAACTTTACTTGCCCCAATAGTGATTTAGTAGTATCTCATTCAGACCGTCTGAGACAGAGAACCGTCGGCAGTGAGCTGCTCCTCATTGGAGGTGGAAAACCAAAACTAATGTCACACATACATCTCACCATTATTGTCCACACGAATTATAACTTCACCACCTCCGATTCAGATTATTTTTCCCAACAGAGGCCCATCACTACTCTGTCATCGTGACAAACTAGAAATTCCGGCTTTTGGTTCATCTTTAAACTGTTGTTTAGTCCTCACACACTTTTTTATTTCTTTAAGATGTAGATCAGATATGAACTTTCTTTCTGGGCTTCTGTTTCTTCTTCAGCACTTTCTTTTTGATATGATCCACCATCTCTCCTTTGAAGGAGTTGGAGCTCTTGGTCAAATTCTGCTGGTTTCCAGAGAACTTCTTGTTAGACTTGAAACCTCCTCTCTCCTGCCCCGAGCCCTTCATGGGGCCCTTCTTGGGGCCCCTCATCGGGCCCTTCATGGGGCCCTTGTCGGTCCTTCCTTTGGTTCCTTTACTGTCCGTTTTATTCTTCTGCCTCTCAGCCCTCTTCACCCGGATGGGTCTGCCCTCCAGTTTGGTGCCGTCCAGTAGTTTCCACTTGTTAACTTGTGTTTTAAGTGTCAATCATTAAAACTTTTCGAGTCAAAGTCTTAAACAAGAAGCTTTTATTGTGAAGGAGCAGTCACAGGAATCACAATGCATTTGTAATGAAATACAAGGTCATAGGTTAATGCACAAGTCACTTCTTATTCAGCCCTCGTGTTCAACAATCATATATTTACAGATTTATTTGACTCATAAGCCACTCAACCATTATCCCAAAAAAAAAAATTGCCAAAGTGACCAGTAATCAATCAAACCAATTTTCAAACCAAAACATTCCATTGGCATCTATTCTTCTTAACTTTGTCGATTAACTTTTTATGTCCTGTATTATAATGAGACATACTGTATTGTGTAGAAACTAAACACATGTAATAATCCTTACTCTTAAATTAATCTTTATGACAATGGAATATTCAACAATATGTTTTCTGCAGCTGCACATCAGACAGAATATAATATATAATATAAGAATAAGATATTTTGATGTATTTATTTTAATGATATGGGAAGTTTACTCAAACTGCCACTTGACATATTTGGTGTCATTAGAAACAATAATTTCTTCTGGAAGTGAAAATAAATGTCAGTGGATTTAAAAGATTACGTAAATCATGATACAGGGTTGTAAAGATGAAGGTATAAGATAAACGTGTTGCCTATGTAAAGGGATACATATAATGAAAATCCAATAAAGTGTAAATTAACAGTAAATTTGGTATGCACCGATACGCTTTTTTTTCTTTCAACAAGTCACTTGCCGATACCGAGTACTGATATTAGCACTAAATAATACAATTTCAAAACTAGCAATGACTTTGAAAACATGCTTCATTTTCACATTCAACTTAGCATAGTTTGCAGTAGGGATGTTAATAATTAACCGTTGAACCGACAATAACAATTTTGACTAATGTATGCAATCAGTTAAACTGTTATGTATACAATATTGCAATACACTGGTGGAAACTCTGACAGAATATGCCAGACAGACACACAGCTGAGAACCTCACTGCTGAAGTTATCGATGTGGAGGAGACTTACAGGGAAAGTGGCTGCATGTACCGAGTACATGAGCACAGTATCCAAACTGGTATCTGTATCTGTATCTGTGCATCCTTACAGCTACCAGGTTCTGTAGAAGATAAGATGTAGACTATACGGTGTTGAGGCTGAATATGTTCCCTTGAATGAAGTGGGATAAGTGATTAGTTTACTACGACAGGAGTGATGATCAGAGGTGCAGAGTTTTTACCACCATTATTAAGACCGGGACCGAAGTAAGGGATGAGTTTCTCATTGAAGGAGCAGTCAGTGAAGGAGTAGATAAGAGCTGCAGCATCTACGTCATGAAAGGAGACCAGACCCTCCTCATAATCCACAAACACCCCCACCTTCTGAGGCCGAGACTTCAGAGAGAGACTGACTGGAGGGTCAGCAGGAGCTTTGTACTCATTTCCATTTCTCAACATTATAGTCCAGTAACCATTCTGAGGTCTAAGATTAATTTCTCCCTTCCTGTTATTTGACTCTCTGGCCACTCCTAAATCCCAATCAGACTTTCTTTTAACTTGAACCTCGTAGTACAATTTTTCTGAAGAGATATTCTGTTTTCCTAAAACACAGGCATGAAGAGAAAATCTCTGTGGATTATCTAGGAGAAATTGATGTACTTTACCACAACATACTTGTTTTTCATCATCAGACAGGATGAGATAAGGATTAGCTGTATCAGGATTGAAAGTCACATCCACTGCATACTTCTGGACCCTCTTCAGCTCAGCTTCAACCAGGGTCTTTATCTTTTTACTGAGTGTCTCCTCCAGCTGAGACACAGCGTTCACCACAGTCGGCTCATATGATGAACGGATGCTGACCTTTGTCCAGTCCTTGCTGGGTGGTGGGTGGTGGATGTCTAAGGTCTGTACACTCTGGAGAAGGTGGAGGTGGTCTTCAGTGTGAGCGAGCTGCTTCACCTCATTGCTTTTCTTCATCAGCTCAGAGATTTCCTGTTCCAGCTCTCTGATGAAAGCTTCGGCCTGGTTTTCTTTTGTTTTGTGCTTCGCTTTGATCGTGTCGATGAGATTGGCCTGGCTTCTCTCAACAGACTCCTTCAGAGCAGTGAAGACCTGAACACCTTCTGCTATCTTTCTGTCTGCATCTTCTTCACTGAGGTCGACTGAGTGTTTGATCTCCTGAATCTTCAGTTTTCTCTTCTGGATCATCTGCTGAATTTCAGCCTCTGTCTTCTCCAGTTTGACCTTCTTTCCTTCATATTCTTCTTTCAGAGGAACAAACTTGTGCGTCTTGTGGTCTAAAACACTGCAGAGCATGCAGACACATGTCTGGTCGGTCTTACAGAACAGCTCCAGAGGTTTATCGTGCTTCGTACACATCCTGGCTTCAAGGTTCTCCACAGGGTCGATCAGCTGATGTCTCTTCAGGCCTGTCATTGTCAGATGAGGCTCCAGGTGAGTCTCACAGTAGGAGGCCAGACACACCAGGCAGGACTTCAGGGCCTTCAGTTTGGTTCCAGTGCAGACGTCACAGGGAACTTCTCCTGGTTTGGACTCTTGTTGCTCTGAGCTGCTGCTGCTGGTTTTCTGTTGAGCTGACTGTCTGAACTGAACAACCATCTCAGAGATGAAAGTGTTGACGTGCAGTTCGGGTCTTGAGATGAAAACCTTTTTACACATTGGACACTGGTTCTGGTCACTAGTATTCCAGTGTTCATTGATGCAATGTTTGCAGAAGTTGTGTCCACATGGTATGGTGACTGGATCAGTGAACACATCCAGACAGATGGAGCACAGAAACTGATCTTCACCTGGCAGATAGTTTGCAGCAGCCATATCTACACAGATACTGTGGAAGAAAAGAAAATAATTTGATTCAAAATAGAGTTTAATTCTACATTGAAAAGGAAACAAATGTGATTACTGTTATTTTAATGAAGTATTTTGAAAATGTATACTATGTTTTGACTTGGTAAAGTCATTTTGAATTATGTATACATTTGTTTTGAACAACACTGTTAACAGAGCCATGATGCAAAACCGAGATAGAATTTCGGCTGCTTCACATTAAGCTCAAGCTTCACACTTATTTGCTGGTGTAAAATTTGACTGTCAAAGCAGCACAGAAACATTAATAATAGCACATTTGTAAACTTAAAAACAACACTGTTAAAGTTACTAAAGTCCTGAGACTGTTTAAAGCTTAAGATGAAAAGAGGGACATAAACAGACATAGTTATATTGTTCAATATTTAACAAGTATGAAGTAAAGAGTAAAGCTGCCTGAGTAAAGCTGAAGTTTTGTGTTAATCCTGGTTGTTGAAAGTGTAAATATGATCAGCTGTACTCACCAGTGTTTTGAAGAGACTCTGCTGTGTTGTTGAGAAAAACCTGATGAAGTCAGTTTGAATAGTTTTTCAGAGAAAAAGCAGAGACTTGTCTCGCCTGTGTGTGTCTGCCTCTCTGACAAACTTAAGTTTTATTTCTAGAGTGTGACGTGGAAGCTCACCTATCTCCAGAGTAGCTCCGCCTCTAAACTGTAGCTCTGTTGTTGAGGTTTTGTTTCCTCCCTCTTATCTACACAGAGTAGTCTGGCTATTTGACCTGTAGTCAGTCATGTGACCCTCATCATATTTGTCCCAGTTGTCTCTTTCGTACACACCCTAAAGCCTGCCAAGAACATACGTTAGGTACAAGTTGAACCAATGAATATGATTTAAATGTAGTTATTATATGAAATATAGTGACACTGCAGAAAGGCCATGGTAAGGCTGAAGTCAAACAGGTACAACCCTGAAGATTTTCATGAAACCAAACCATTATTCATACCATTTATGTTCGGCATAAATAGCTATTTAATATATTTAAACTGATTAATTTACCTCTCTGCATATACAGTCTACAGAGAGACAATAGAGACATGTCAGCTGGCAGTGATTGAAACACTCTGACTGTATTTGGTGTTTGTCTTTGTGTTTCTGTCGCAGGGCGGAGAAAGCAGAAGGCAGTCAAAGAGAGGGCAGGCATGGCAAAGGTGAGCTCAACAACGAAACCTGTTATTGTGTTGCAACACTTCCTGATGTCAGTCAATCAGTTCAGAACAGATCAGTGAGCTGTATGCTGTGGAGAGGAAACTAATTAAGGCTAAAAAATATGTTCTAATATTTCTCAGTGACTGTAAAATGTAAAAAACAAATCTTATTTAATAAAATAACAGTCACCAAATAATCTTAAGTATATCTCATTTAGAATATTATTATTTTTATCATCAGTGACATTTTCTTTAAAAATAAAAATCCTGTTCACATCATGTTAATTAAAACAGTATGCTAGATAACTAATAATAATATTTCTAGTAGAAGCAGTAAACCCTGTTATTAAGTCAAAACATCGTCACTGAATACACTTCCTGATTTCAGTCAGTCAATTCAGAACAGATCATTGAGCTGTATGCTGTGGAGAGGAAACTAATGAAGTTTACAAAGTATGTTCAAATATTTTCAGGGACTCTAAAATGTAAAAAAAATCGTGTTTGATGAAATAACAATCTCCACGTAATCTCCAAAGTGAATCTTATTTAAATTATTATTAATACTATTATCAGTGGCTTTTGGTTTTTCTTTAAAAAAATTCGAGACATTATGTTATAACATGAACACTGTATGCTAGATAAAAAATAACAATATTTCTAGCAGAAGCAGTAAACCCTGTTTTTAAGCCTTCATTTTGAAGGCAAAACATCCTCACTTCTCGTTTTATTCTGAAAGATGGCTATGGGCATAAAATGTAGCATGTATACATACAAATGAGAAAATATGACTATATATCTAGTTTAAAAGTTCACCAGCTTGTCACAGTTCTTCCTCCATACTGTCAGTGGCTCCATACTCCCTGTCACTCTGTCTCACTCACCTAATTGGCTCACTCTGTTCACCTGCATTCTGACCCTGCCTGTATGTCTGCTGTGTGCTCAGCTTTGAATAAAGCTCCAGAACTTTATCTGTCTCCTGGTCGTTCTGCTTTTGGGTCCACACCACACCCGTGACAGTACGATCTGGCCACGACATGGACCCAGCATTCGGGTTCATCGAAGAGGCGCTCCAGAGAACTCCAGAGACCCAGGTTGTCACCAACACCGCTGACGTTTGCCACGCCCTGGCGAGCAGCAACCAGGCCTGGACTGCCTTGTTTAACCAGGTTCAGCAGCTCACGACAGCCATTTCGCAGACCTTCGCTCAGCCTGTCCCTAAGCTTGTCTTGAGTCTTGTCTTGAGCTTGCTTGAGCTTGTCTCAGACTGCGCCTGTCTCGGCGGTTTTCCAGACTGCGCCTGTCTCACGGGCTTTCTGGTACAATTCCTGTACCTCCTGAACCGTCGGCTCTCCAGCCGACTCCAGTCCCGGCCGGGCAGCAGCCTTCCCTGGGTCCCGTCCCGGCTGGGCTGCAGCGCCCACCTGTTCCCGCTGGGTCGCAGCATCCCCCTGCTCCTGTTCCCGCCTTGCCGCCAGAGCCCCAGGTCCGAGAGACCTTGCCGCCAGAGCCCCAGGTCCGAGAGCCCCAGTCTCCAGAGCCCCAGTCTCCAGAGCCCCAGTCTCCAGAGCCCAAGTCTCCAGAGCCCCAGTCTCCAGAGCCCAAGTCTCCAGAGCCCAAGTCTCCAGAGCCCCAGTCTCCAGAGCCCAAGTCTCCAGAGCCCCAGTCTCCAGAGACTCTCACCTGACCTCCAGAGATGATCCGCCCGCCTCGAGAGACCCTCGCCCGACCTCCAGAGAGGATCCGCCCGCCACGAGAGACCCTCGCCCGACCTCCAGAGAGGCCTGGTCGTCCCCATGGTCGACCTCCAGGGAGGCCCCTTCGGCCTGGTCGACCTCGTGGCCGATCCCCAGAGAGGCCCCGTCGGCCTGGTCGTCCTCCAGTTCGACCCCCCCAGAGGGGTTCTGCCCGTCCGCCTTGGTCGTCCTCCTGTTCGCCCTCCCAGAGGGTTCTGCCCGTCCACCTTGAACTCATGGATCTTCTCACACGTGTAATAAGTGATGTAAATAAATATTTTGTATCAGATTCGTGCTTTGCCGTTTAAAATTGCCTCAATAGCGCCCCCTACAAATTTTCAAATAAGCTGCCCCAGCGCTACGTTTGACCTAGATGTATGAAATTTGCTAGGCATATGTATCTCATGTGGACTTAAAAAAAAAGCCTCTCGGGACCATGCTCCAAACCAAACCGGAAGTCAACCATTTAGATTTTTGTGTGCATTTTCATCACTTTCTCGGTTATTTACAGGCACTACACTTTAACGAACTCCTCCTAGGGATTTCATCGAATCCACTTAAATTTTGGTCAGTCCAATCTAAAGACCTTAATGATTAAAACTTATCAAAAGTTTGTTGTTTCGCGTAACGCCGTTACCGTGGCGACGCATTGTTCGCCATGAAAACGAAGGTGTTTTTAAAGGTCTAAAAATGCTTGAAACACAACCACACTTGGCACACACATTAAAAGTCCAAAATGTAGTTGCCTGATATGATTTGAATGCGTCAGAGTTGCAAGACGACTCGATAGCGCCCCCTACAAAATTTCGATTTTGAAAGGCCACGGCCCTCATCTCGTATGTCCGATTGACTTGAAATTTTACACACATATCCAGTTCCATCTGCTCTACAAACCATGCCTACAACTTTTAGGCTCCGCCTCCTAGATTTTCCGCCATTTTAAACTTTCTGAAAAACACATTTTTGCGAACTCCTCCTGAACGCTCAGTCTGATTTCCACCAGATTTCCTGTGGATCATTATTGGATCGATGTCATCAAAAGTGGTCAAAAGCTTGTTCATATCTCATTGCGTTTACAAGATATGCAGCTGTGAACATAATAGGGGCGTAGCTTTGTACAACAACACAATTAAATAGAAAACCGTTTGGCCTATCGTCAAGAAACTTGCAGAATATGTCGGCATAGCATCCTGTAACAAACCTTGAAACTTTCATTACGTTCATCCAATAGGGGTCGCTACAGTAATTTGTTAAATTTCTGTACTTTTAGGCATCTAAGTATTGGACGCGGTGTCCGACTGTCGCAGGCGTTCGTGGCGTCCCGCCGTCACCCCATCGCACGCGCAGTGCGAGGGCCCGATCATCGCTGCTTGCAGCTTCAATTGTTTTTTTGGTTTTTTTTAGTAATCAGTTGTCTGTCGGTCTCGACTTGGAAACATAAAAAGTGATGAAATGTTTTGTTTTTGTCAATCCTCTTCTCCATCTACACATCGGACTTCAAATACAACTCTGCAAACTGCCACCTGCAGATTTTTTTTTTGGAGTAGTTTCCACTTGTTGACTTATGTTTTAAGGTCAATCATTAAAACGTTTCGAGTCAAAGTCTTAAACAAGAAGCTTTTATTGTGAAGCAGCAGTCACAGGAATCACAATGCATTTGTAATGAAATACAAGGTCATAGGTTAATGCACAAGTCACTTCTTATTCAGCCCTCGTGTTCAACAATCATATATTTACAGATTTATTTGACTCATAACCCACTCAACCATTATCCAAAAATAACAAACAAAAAATGGCCAAAGTGACCAGTAATCAATCAAACCACTTTTCAAACCAATTAAAACATTCCATTGGCATCTATTCTTCTTAACTTTGTCGATTAACTTTTTATGTCCAGTATTATAATGAGACATACTGTATTCTGTAGAAACTAAACACATGTAATAATCCTTACTTTTAAATGAAACTTTATGACCATGAAATATTCAACAATATGTTTTCTGCAGCTGCACATCAGACAGAATATAATATATAATATAAGAATAAGATTTTTTTGCTGTATTTATTTTAATTCTTTGGAAATATACACAAACTGCACCTTGACATATTTGGTGTCATTAGAAACAATGATTTCTTCTGGAAGTGAAAATAAATGTCAGTGGATTTAAAGGATTACGTAAATCATGATACAGGGTTGTAAAGATGAAGGTATAAGATAAACGTGTTGCCTATGTAAAGGGATACATATAATGAAAATCCTTAACAGTAAATTTGGTATGCACCGATACGCTTTTTTTTTTTCAACAAGTACATTTGGTCACTTGCCGATACCGAGTACTGATATTAGCACTAAATAATACAATTTCAAAACTAGCAATGACTTTGAAAACATGCTTCATTTTCACATTCAACTTAGCATAGTTTGCAGTAGGGATGTTAATAATTAACCGTTGAACCGACAATAACAATTTTGACTAATGTATGCAATCAGTTAAACTGTTATGTATACAATATTGCAATACACTGGTGGAAACTCTGACAGAATATGCCAGACAGACACACAGCTGAGAACCTCACTGCTGAAGTTATCGATGTGGAGGAGACTTACAGGGAAAGTGGCTGCATGTACCGAGTACATGAGCACAGTATTCAAACTGGTATCAGTATCTGTATCTGTATCTGTGCATCCTTACAGCTACCAGGTTCTGTAGAAGATAAGATGTAGACTATACGGTGTTGAGGCTGAATATGTTCCCTTGAATGAAGTGGGATAAGTGATTAGTTTACTACGACAGGAGTGATGATCAGAGGTGCAGAGTTTTTACCACATTATTATGAGAGGGACCGAAGTAAGGGATGAGTTTCTCATTGAAGGAGCAGTCAGTGAAGGAGTAGATAAGAGCTGCAGCATCTACGTCATAAAAGGAGACCAGACCCTCCTCATAATCCACAAACACCCCCACCTTCTGAGGCTGAGACTTGAGAGAGAGACTGACTGGAGGGCTTGCAAAAGATTTGTACTCATTTCCATTTCTCAAACATATAGTCCAGTAACCATTCTGAGGTCTCAGTGTGATTTGTCCCTTCCTGTTATTTGACTCTCTGGCCACTCCTAAATCCCATTCAGACTTTCTTTTAACTTGAACCTCGTAGTACAATTTTTCTGAAGAGATATTCTGTTTTCCTAAAACACAGGCATGAAGAGAAAATCTCTGTGGATTATCTGGGAGATGTTGCGGTACCTTACCACAACGTACTTGTTTTTCATCATCAGACAGGATGAGAATGGAATGAGCTGTATCAGGATCAAAAGTCACATCCACTTCATACTTCTGGACCCTCTTCAGCTCAGCTTCAACCAGCGTCTTTATCTTTTTACTGAGTGTCTCCTCCAGCTGAGACACAGCGTTCACCACAGTCGGCTCATATGATGAACGGATGCTGACCTTTGTCCAGTCCTTGCTGGGTGGTGGGTGGTGGATGTCTAAGGTCTGTACACTCTGGAGAAGGTGGAGGTGGTCTTCAGTGTGGGCGAGCTGCTTCACCTCATTGCTTTTCTTCATCAGCTCAGAGATTTCCTGTTCCAGCTCTCTGATGAAAGCTTCGGCCTGGTTTTCTTTTGTTTTGTGCTTCGCTTTGATCGTGTCGATGAGATTGGCCTGGCTTCTCTCAACAGACTCCTTCAGAGCAGTGAAGACCTGAACACCTTCTGCTATCTTTCTTTCTGCATCTTCTTCACTGAGGTCCACTGAGTGTTTGATCTCCTGAATCTTCAGTCGTCTCTTCTGGATCATCTGCTGAATTTCAGCCTCTGTTTTCTCCAGTTTGACCTTCTTTCCTTCATATTCTTCTTTCAGAGGAACAAACTCGTGCGTCTTATGATCTAAAACACTGCAGAGCATGCAGACACATGTCTGGTCGGTCTTACAGAACAGCTCCAGAGGTTTATCGTGCTTCGTACACATCCTGGCTTCAAGGTTCTCCACAGGGTCGATCAGCTGATGTCTCTTCAGGCCTGTCATTGTCAGATGAGGCTCCAGGTGAGTCTCACAGTAGGAGGCCAGACACACCAGGCAGGACTTCAGGGCCTTCAGTTTGGTTCCAGTGCAGACGTCACAGGGAACTTCTCCTGGTTTGGACTCTTGTTGCTCTGAGCTGCTGCTGCTGGTTTTCTGTTGAGCTGACTGTCTGAACTGAACAACCATCTCAGAGATGAAAGTGTTGACGTGCAGTTCGGGTCTTGAGATGAAAACCTTTTTACACATTGGACACAGATACTGGTCACTAGTATTCCAGTGTTCATTGATGCAGTGTTTGCAGAAGTTGTGTCCACATGGTATGGTGACTGGATCAGTGAACACATCCAGACAGATGGAGCACAGAAACTGATCTTCATGGTGATAGTTTGCAGCAGCCATATCTACACAGAAACTGTGGAAGAAAAGAAAAAATTTGATTCAAAATAGAGTTTAATTATATGTTGAAAAGGAAACAAATGTGATTACTGTTATTTTAATGAATACATTTTGAATAATGTATACTATGTTTTGAACAGAGCCATGAACAGAGCCATGAGCAACCGAGATAGAAGTTTCACATTTGCATTGAAGAACAACACTGTTAACAGCGCTCTGCTTTCTTGATGAAAAACACATCACATTTCCTCTGGCTGCTTCACATTAAGAGCTTCACATTAAGAGCTTCACACTTATTTGCTGGTGTAAAATTTGTAATGTGACACAACTAGAGGAAATAGAGGAAGCGGTCAGTAAACATTAATAATAGCAGGGAAGTCAGAGTGAGACTAAATTTAAAACCACAGAGATTAAATCACAAGTTACTAAAGTCCCGAGACTGTTAAAAGCTATAAGAGTGATATTCTGTATAGAGGGAATGTGGATAAACAGACATAGTTATATTGTTAAATATTTAACAAGTAGGAAGTAAAAAGAGTAGAACTTCCTGCCTGAGTAAAGCTGAAGTTTTGTGTTTAATCCTGTTTTTTGAAAGTGTAAATATGATCAGCTGTACTCACCAGTGTTTTGAAGAGACTCTGCTGTGTTGTTGAGAAAAACCTGATGAAGTCAGTTTGAATAGTTTTTCAGAGAAAAAGCAGAGACTTGTCTCGCCTGTGTGTGTCTGCCTCTCTGACAAACTTAAGTTTTATTTCTGGAGTGTGACGTGGAAGCTCTCCTCCCTCCAGAGTAGCTCCGCCTCTAAACTGTAGCTCTGTTGTTGAGGTTTTATTTCCTCCCTCTTATCTACACAGAGTAGTCTGGCTATTTGACCTGTAGTCAGTCATGTGACCCTCATCATATTTGTCCCAGTTGTCTCTTTCGTACACACCCTAAAGCCTGATAAGAACATACGTTAGGTACAAGTTGAACCAATGAATATGATTTAAATGTAGTTATTATATGAAATATAGTGACACTGCAGAAAGGCCATGGTAAGGCTGAAGTCAAACAGGTACAACCCTGAAGATTTTCATTAAACCAAACCATTATTCATACCATTTATGTTCGGCATAAATAGCTATTTAATATATTTAAACTGATTAATTTACCTCTCTGCATATACAGTTTACAGAGAGACAATAGAGACATGTCAGCTGGCAGTGATTGAAACACTCTGACTGTATTTGGTGTTTGTCTTTGTGTTTCTGTCGCAGGGCGGAGAAAGCAGAAGGCAGTCAAAGAGAGGGCAGGCATGGCAAAGGTGAGCTCAACAACGAAACCTGTTATTATGTTGCAACACTTCCTGATGTCAGTCAATCAATTCAGAACAGATCAGTGAGCTGTATGCTGTGGAGAGGAAACTAATTAAGTTTAAAAAATATGGTCTAATATTTCTCAGTGACTGTAAAATGTAAAAAAAAAAAATCTTATTTAATAAAATAACAGTCACCAAATAATCTTAAGTATATCTCATTTAGAATATTATTATTTTTATCATCAGTGACATTTTCTTTAAAAATAAAAATCCTGTTCACATCATGTTAATTAAAACAGTATGCTAGATAACTAATATAATATTTCTAGTAGAAGCAGTAAACCCTGTTATTAAGTCAAAACATCTTCACTGAATACACTTCCTGATTTCAGTCAGTCAATTCAGAACAGATCATTGAGCTGTATGCTGTGGAGAGGAAACTAATTAAGTTTACAAAGTATGTTCAAATATTTTCAGGGACTCTAAAATGTAAAAAAATCGTGTTTGATGAAATAACAATCTCCACGTAATCTCCAAAGTGAATCTTTTTTAAATTATTATTAATACTATTATCAGTGGCTTTTGGTTTTTCTTTAAAAAATTTGAGACATTATGTTATAACATGAACACTGTATGCTAGATAAAAAATAACAATATTTCTAGCAGAAGCAGTAAATCCTGTTTTTAAGCCTTTATTTTGAAGGCAAAACATCCTCACTTCTCGTTTTATTCTGAAAGATGGCTATGGGCATAAAATGTAGCATGTATACATACAAATGAGAAAATATGACGATATATGTACTTTAAAAGTTCACCAGCTTGTCACAGTTCTTCCTCCATACTGTCAGTGGCTCCATACTCCCTGTCACTCTGTCTCACTCACCTAATTGGCTCACTCTGTTCACCTGCATTCTGACCCTGCCTGTATGTCTGCTGTGTGCTCAGCTTTGAATAAAGCTCCAGAACTTTATCTGTCTCCTGGTCGTTCTGCTTTTGGGTCCACACCACACCCGTGACAGTACGATCTGGCCACGACATGGACCCAGCATTCGGGTTCATCGAAGAGGCGCTCCAGAGACGGGAGACCCAGGTTGTCACCAACACCGCTGACGTTTGCCACACCCTGGCGAGCAGCAACCAGGCCTGGACTGCCTTGTTTAACCAGGTTCAGCAGCTCACGACAGCCATTTCGCAGACCTTCGCTCAGCCTGTCCCTAAGCTTGTCTTGAGTCTTGTCTTGAGCTTGCTTGAGCTTGTCTCAGACTGCGCCTGTCTCGGCGGTTTTCCAGACTGCGCCTGTCTCACGGGCTTTCTGGCCGCTCCTGTCCCTTCGGCGTTCCGGCCGACTCCTGACCCTTCGGCGTTCCTGCCGACTCCTGACCCGTCGGCGTTCCTGCCGACTCCTGACCCGTCGGCGTTCCAGCCGACTCCTGTCCCGTCGGCGTTCCGCCGACTCCTGACCCAGTCGGCGTTCCTGCCGACTCCTGTCCAGTCGGCGTTCCAGCCGACTCCTGTCATTCCGGCCGACTCCTGACCCGACTCCTGTCCCTGCCGACTCCTGACCCGTCGGCTTTCATGCCGACTCCTTCACCTCCTGACCCGTCGGCTTTCCTGCCGATTCCTGTCACCTCCTGACCCGTCGGCTTTCCAGCCGACTCTTGACTCGTCGGGGCCCTGGCCGACTCCTGCACCACCCGTCCCGTCGGCTCTCCGGCCGACTCACCACCCTCCCGGCAGGGCAGCCGCCCTTCCCTGGGTCCTGTCCCGGCTGGGCTGCAGCGCCCACCTGTTCCCGCTGGGTCGCAGCGTCCCCCTGCTCCTATTCCCGCTGGGTCGCAGCGTCCCCCTGCTCCTGTTCCCGCCTTGCCGCCAGAGCCCCAGGTCCGAGAGACCTTGCCGCGAGAGCCCCAGGCTCCAGAGCCCCAGTCTCCAGAGCCCCAGTCTCCAGAGCCCAAGTCTCCAGAGCCCCAGTCTCCAGAGACTCTCACCCGACCTCCAGAGATGATCTGCCCGCCTCGAGAGACCCTCGCCCGACCTCCAGAGAGGATCCTCCGCCCGCCACGAGAGACCCTCGCCCGACCTCCAGAGAGGCCTGGTCGTCCCCGTGGTTGACCTCCAGGGAGGCCCCTTCGGCCTGGTCTTCCTCGTGGCCGATCCCCAGAGAGGCCCCGTCCGCCTTGGTCGTCCTCCTGTTCACCCCTCCCAGAGGGCTTCTGCCCGTCCACCTTGCCTCAGCCTTCGAGGATTCTGACACTGCGGCCTTGGAGGAGTTCCTGTTACATACCCTTACATTTTCATTAAATTCTACCACTAGGGAGCGATACAGTCACTTTTTCAATTTGCTGCATTTTTCATCATTTTCAGGGGTTGTACTTTGACGAACTCCTCCTACAGAATTTATGCAATCGACTTCAGATTTGGTCAGGATGATCTTGAGACCTTTATGATCAAAAGTTATCAAAATGGTGAGGTTTGATACAAGCACCTTGACGTGGTGTGACGACCATTTTGTGGCAACTTTCTGCCTGTCGCCATGAAAAAGGAAGTTGTTGTAACTCCAAGGTACGTAGTCCATTCTGGCCAAAATCTCTTGTGCATGATGCTGGTTCAGGGCTGAACAGATTCCAATGCAAAAAAATTGACAAAAGCATAGCGCCACCTACTGACAAAAGGAAATGACAAGCTTTATACTTTGATGTACTGCTCCTAGCCAGTGAACCAGATCAACTTCAAATTTGGTAAGGAAAGCCTTAAGACCTTGTTGATGCATCATCCTGAATATTGTTGGATTTAGTTGAACCCCGTTGCCGTGGCAACGCTATGTTCGCCATGAAAAAGGAAGTTGATTTTTCTGTGGCTTGGGATGCTCATGAACTCATGGATCTTCTCACACGTGTAATAGGTGATGTAAATAAATATTTCGTATCAGAATTGTGCTTTGCCGTTTAAAATTGCCTCGATAGCGCCCCCTACAAATTTTCAAATAAGCTGCCCCAGCGCTACGTTTGACCTAGATGTATGAAATTTGCTAGGCGTATGTATCTCATGTGGACTTAAAAAAAAGCCTTTCGGGACCATGCTCCAAACCAAACCGGAAGTCAACCATTTAGATTTTTGTGTGCATTTTCATCACTTTCTCGGTTATTTACAGGCACTACACTTTAACGAACTCCTCCTAGGGATTTCATCGAATCCACTTAAATTTTGGTCAGTCCAATCTAAAGACCTTAATGATTAAAACTTATCAAAAGTTTGTTGTTACCGTGGCGACGCATTGTTCGCCATGAAAACGAATGTGTTTTTAAAGGTCTAAAAATGCTTGAAACACAACCACACTTGGCACACACATTAAAAGTCCAAAATGTAGTTGCCTGATATGATTTGAATGCGTCAGAGTTGCAAGACGACTCGATAGCGCCCCCTACAAAATTTCGATTTTGAAAGGCCACGGCCCTCATCTCGTATGTCCGCTTGACTTGAAATTTTACACACATATCCAGTTCCATCTGCTCTACAAACCATGCCCTACAACTTTTAGGCTCCGCCTCCTAGATTTTCCGCCATTTTAAACTTTCTGAAAAACACATTTTTGCGAACTCCTCCTGAACGCTCAGTCCAATTTCCACCAGATTTCCTGTGGATCATTATTGGATCGATGTCATCAAAAGTGATCAAAAGCTTGTTCATATCTCATTGCGTTTACAAGATATGCAGCTGTGAGCATAATACAACAACACAATTAAATAGAAAACCGTTTGGCCTATCGTCAAGAAACTTGCAGAATATGTCGGCATAGCATCCTGTAACAAACCCTGAAACTTTCATTACGTTCATCCAATAGGGGTCGCTACAGTAATTTGTTAAATTTCTGTACTTTTAGGCATCTAAGTATTGGACGCGGTGTCCGACTGTCGCAGGCGTTCGTGGCGTCCCGCCGGCACCCCGTCGCGCGCGCAGTGCGAGGGCCCGATCATCGCTGCTTGCAGCTTAAATTGTTTTTTGTTTTTTTTTAGTAATCAGTCGTCTGTCGGTCTCGACTTGGAAACATAAAAAGTGATGAAATGTTTTGTTTTTGTCAATCCTCTTCTCCATCTACACATCGGACTTCAAATACAACTCTGCAAACTGAGTAGTTTCTACTTGTTGACTTATGTTTTAAGGTCAATCATTAAAATGTTTCGAGTCAAAGTCTTGAACAAGAAGCTTTTATTGTGAAGCAGCAGTCACGGGAATCACAATGCATTTTTAATGAAATACAAGGTCATAGGTTAATGCACAAGTCACTTCTTATTCAGCCCTCGTGTTCAACAATCATATATTTACAGATTTATTTGACTCATAAGCCACTCAACTATTATCCAAAAATAACAAACAACAAATGGCCAAAGTGACCAGTAATCAATCAAACCACTTTTCAAACCAATTAAAACATTCTATTGGCATCTATTCTTCTTAACTTTGTAGATAAACTTTTTATGTCCTGTATTATAATGAGACATACTGTATTCTGTAGAAACTAAACACATGTAATAATCCTTACTCTTAAATGAAACTTTATGACCATGAAATATTCAACAATATGTTTTCTGCAGCTGCACATCAGACAGAATATAATATATAATATAAGAATAAGATTTTTTTGCTGTATTTATTTTAATTCTTTGGAAATATACACAAACTGCACCTTGACATATTTGGTGTCATTAGAAATAATGATTTCTTCTGGAAGTGAAAATAAATGTCAGTGGATTTAAAGGATTACGTAAATCATGATACAGGGTTGTAAAGATGAAGGTATAAGATAAACGTGTTGCCTATGTAAAGGGATACATATAATGAAAATCCTTAACAGTAAATTTGGTATGCACCGATACGCTTTTTTTTTTTCAACAAGTACATTTGGTCACTTCCCGATACCGAGTACTGATATTAGCACTAAATAATACAATTTCAGAGCAAGCAATGACTTTTAAAACATGCTTCATTTTACATTTTAACATTCAACTTAGCATAGTTTGCAGTAGGGATGTTAATAATTACAATGATAATAACAATTTTGACTAATGTATGCAATCAGTTAAACTGTTATGTATACAATATTGCAATACACTGGTGGAAACTCTGACAGAATATGCCAGACAGACACACAGCTGAGAACCTCACTGCTGAAGTTATCGATGTGGAGGAGACTTACAGGGAAAGTGGCTGCATGTACCGAGTACATGAGCACAGTTTCCAAACTGGTATCTGTATCTGTATCTGTGCATCCTTACAGCTACCAGGTTCTGTAGAAGATAAGATGTAGACTATACGGTGTTGAGGCTGAATATGTTCCCTTGAATGAAGTGGGATAAGTGATTAGTTTACTACGACAGGAGTGATGATCAGAGGTGCAGAGTTTTTACCACCATAATAAAGAGAGGGACTGAAGTAAGGGATGAGTTTCTCATTGAAGGAGCAGTCAGTGAAGGAGTAGATAAGAGCTGCAGCATCTACGTCATAAAAGGAGACCAGACCCTCCTCGTAATCCACAAACACCCCCACCTTCTGAGGCCGAGACTTTAGAGAGAGAAGAACTGAAGGGCCAGCAAGAGCTTTGTACTCATTTCCCTCTCTCAACCATATAGTCCAGTAACCATACTGAGGGCTCAGTGTGATTTCTCCTTTCCTGTTATTTGACTCTCTGACCACTCCTAAATCCCAATCAGACTTTCTTTTAACTTGAACCTCGTAGTACAATTTTTCTGAAGAGATATTCTGTTTTCCTAAAACACCGGGATTAGTAGAAAATCTCTGTGGATTATCTGGGGGAAATTGCTGTACTTTACCACAACGTACTTGTTTTCGATCATCAGACAGGACGAGAATGGAATGAGCTGTATCAGGATTGAAAGTCACATCCACTTCATACTTCTGGACCCTCTTCAGCTCAGCTTCAACCAGGGTCTTTATCTTTTTACTGAGTGTCTCCTCCAGCTGAGACACAGCGTTCACCACAGTCGGCTCATATGATGAACGGATGCTGACCTTTGTCCAGTCCTTGCTGGGTGGTGGGTGGTGGATGTCTAAGGTCTGTACACTCTGGAGAAGGTGGAGGTGGTCTTCAGTGTGGGCGAGCTGCTTCACCTCATTGCTTTTCTTCATCAGCTCAGAGATTTCCTGTTCCAGCTCTCTGATGAAAGCTTCGGCCTGGTTTTCTTTTGTTTTGTGCTTCGCTTTGATCGTGTCGATGAGATTGGCCTGGCTTCTCTCAACAGACTCCTTCAGAGCAGTGAAGACCTGAACACCTTCTGCTATCTTTCTTTCTGCATCTTCTTCACTGAGGTCGACTGAGTGTTTGATATCTTGAATCTTCAGTCGTCTCTTCTGGATCATCTGCTGAATTTCAGCCTCTGTTTTCTCCAATTTGACCTTCTTTCCTTCATATTCTTCTTTCAGAGGAACAAACTCGTGCATCTTGTGGTCTAAAACACTGCAGAGCATGCAGACACATGTCTGGTCGGTCTTACAGAACAGCTCCAGAGGTTTATCGTGCTTCGTACACATCCTGGCTTCAAGGTTCTCCACAGGGTCGATCAGCTGATGTCTCTTCAGGCCTGTCATTGTCAGATGAGGCTCCAGGTGAGTCTCACAGTAGGAGGCCAGACACACCAGGCAGGACTTCAGGGAATTCAGTTTGGTTCCAGTGCAGACGTCACAGGGAACTTCTCCTGGTTTGGACTCTTGATGCTCTGAGCTGCTGCTGCTGGTTTTCTGTTGAGCTGACTGTCTGAACTGAACAACCATCTCAGAGATGAAAGTGTTGACGTGCAGTTCGGGTCTTGAGATGAAAACCTTTTTACACATTGGACACAGGTTCTGGTCACTAGTATTCCAGTGTTCATTGATGCAATGTTTGCAGAAGTTGTGTCCACATGGTATGGTGACTGGATCAGTGAACACATCCAGACAGATGGAGCACAGAAACTGATCTTCAGATGAGTGATAGTTTGCAGCAGCCATATCTACACAGGTACTGTGGAAGAAAAGAAAACAATTTGATTTAAAAATAAAGTTTAATTATATGTTGAAAAGGAAACAAATGTGATTACTGTTATTTTAATGAATACATTTTGAATAATGTATACTATGTTTTGACTTGAACAGAGCCATGAGCAACCGAGATAGAAGTTTCACATTTGTATTGAAGAACAACACTGTTAACAGCGCTCTGCTTACTTGATTAAAAACACATCACATTTCCTCTAGCTGCTTCACATTAAGAGCTTCACACTTGTTTGCTGGTGCAAAACTTTTAATGTGACACAACTAGAGGAAATAGAGGAAGCAGTCAGTAAACATTAATAATAGCAGGGAAGTCAGAGTGAGGCTAAACTTAAAACCACAGAGATTCAGTTACAAGTTACTAAAGTCCCGAGACTGTTAAAAGCTATAAGAGTGATATTCTGTATAGAGGGACTGTGGATAAACAGACATAGTTATAATGTTAAATATTTAACAAGTAGGAAGTAAAAAGAGTGGAAAAGCTGCCTGAGTAAAGCTGAAGTTTTGTGTTAATCCTGGATGTTGAAAGTGTAAATATGATCAGCTGTACTCACCAGTGTTTTGAAGAGACTCTGCTGTGTTGTTGAGAAAAACCTGATGAAGTCAGTTTGAATAGTTTTTCAGAGAAAAAGCAGAGATTTGTCTCGCCTGTGTGTGTCTGCCTCTCTGACAAACTTAAGTTTTATTTCTGGAGTGTGACGTGGAAGCTCTCCTCCCTCCAGAGTAGCTCCGCCTCTAAACTGTAGCTCTGTTAAGGTTTTATTTCCTCCCTCTTATCTACACAGAGTAGTCTGGCTATTTGTGTGTAGTCAGTCATGTGACCCTCATCAGATTTGTCCCAGTTGTCTCTTTCGTACACACCCTAAAGCCTGCCAAGAACATACGTTAGGTACAAGTTGAACCAATGAATGTGATTTAAATGTAGTTATTATATGAAATATAGTGACACTGCAGAAAGGCCATGGTAAGGCTGAAGTCAAACAGGTACAACCCTGTACATTTTCATGAAACCAAACCATTATTCATACCATTTATGTTCGGCATAAATAAATATTTAATGTATTTAAACTGATTAATTTACCTCTCTGCATATACAGTTTACAGAGAGACAATAGAGACATGTCAGCTGGCAGTGATTGAAACACTTATACCCTTTGGACTCTGACTGTATTTGGTGTTTGTCTTTGTGTTTCTGTCGCAGGGCGGAGAAAGCAGAAGGCAGTCAAAGAGAGGGCAGGCATGGCAAAGGTGAGCTCAACAACGAAACCTGTTATTGTGTTGCAACACTTCCTGATGTCAGTCAATCAGTTCAGAACAGATCAGTGAGCTGTATGCTGTGGAGAGGAAACTAATTCAGTTTACAAAGTATGATCTAATATTTCTCGGTGACACTAAAATGTAAGAAAGAAAAATCTTATTAAATGAAATAACAGTCATCAAATAATCGTAAGTATATCTCATTTAGAATATTGTTATTTTTATCATCAGTGATGATTTCTTTAAAAAAAAAAATCCTTTTCACATGTTATAAAATTAAAACAGTATAGATAGATAAGCTCGAAAACTTATATAATATTTCTAGTAGAAGCAGGAAACTCTTTTATTTTGAAGGCAAAACATCTTCACTGAACACACTTCCTGATTTCAGTCAGTCAATTCAGAACAGATCAGTGAGCTGTATGCTGTGGAGAGGAAACTAATTACGTTATTAAAATATGGTCAAATATGTTCAGGGACTCTAAAATGTAAAAAAAATGTGTTTGTTGAAATAACAATCACCAAATAATAAGTGTATCTTATTAAGAATATTATTGTTGTACTCGGTGATGTTATGTTAAAAAAAAAAGTAATAACATTAACACTGTATGCTAGATAACAAATAGTATTTCTAGCAGAAGCAGTAAACCATGTTCTTATGCTTTTTATTTTGAAGGCAAAACATCACTTCTTATTTCATTCTGAAAGATGGCTATGGGAATAAAATGTAGCATGTATACATACAAATGAGAGAATATAATGATATACATAGTTCAACAGTTCACTAGCTATACACATTTATTTTGAAGAGGACTTCAGTTATAAGCTAGTTGCTTTTATCTTGCTCCTTATTGGATAATGGTGATTGGAGGAGGATTGAAGTTCAACTGTCTCACAGATCAGAGCTAATAACTGTTCATGGGATGATGACTTCCTGTGAGGTCTGACCACTGAGACCCAAAAAGAAACGGTGAAAGAAGACTTTTACTTCCCGCCGCTGACCGTTGTTTATAACGTAATTAAGCCACCTCTACTTCTTCCTTGTTGCCTTGAACGTGTCATCACCTTTTAGAAGCAGGAACAAACGGCAGTCTGGGGACTTCTTTAATGCAGTGATTCATGGTGGAAATGTCTTTATGTATGTGACGGAAAACACGAAATTCATATGCCAGGTGACAAATCAAATATAATACACTAATTTTCTGATATTCTGTTGTCCTTTCAAATATTTAACGTTATATCTGCCGTGTCCTCTGGACTTTAATAGCTCATATGTGTTTCACAAAACCTTTTTGCACATTTAAAACATTACCCACATATCTGTAAATCGAGAATAAAGTCGTAATGTTATGAAAATAATGTTGTAATATTTGAAAAACAACTTAACTTGCCCCAATAGTGATTTAGTAGTATCTCATTCAGACCGTCTGAGACAGAGAACCGTCGGCAGTGAGCTGCTCCTCATCGGAGGTGGAAAACCAAAACTAATGTCACACATACATCTCACCATTATTGTCCACACGAATTATAACTTCACCACCTCCGATTCAGATTATTTTTCCCAACAGAGGCCCATCACTACTCCGTCATCGTTGACAAACTAGAAATTCCGGCTTTTTGTTCATCTTTAAACTGTTGTTTAGTCCTCACACACTTTTTTATTTCATTAAGATGTAGATCAGATATGAACTTTCTTTCTGGGCTTCTGTTTCTTCTTCAGCACTTTCTTTTTGATATGATCCACCATCTCTCCTTTGAAGGAGTTGGAGCTCTTGGTCAAATTCTGCTGGTTTCCAGAGAACTTCTTGTTAGACTTGAAACCTCCTCTCTCCTGCCCCGAGCCCTTCATGGGGCCCTTCTTGGGGCCCTTCATGGGGCCCTTGTCGGTCCTTCCTTTGGTTCCTTTACTGTCCGTTTTATTCTTCTGCCTCTCTGCCCTCTTCACCCGGATGGGTCTGCCCTCCAGTTTGGTGCCGTCCAGCTCCAACGCCAGCTGCACCGAGTCGGCGCTCTGCGACAGGAAGACAAACGGGTATAACCACCAGAAACTCTCACATAAAAACCTGGCATAAAAAAAAATAAGCTCAAGAGAACACAAACTAAAAAAGATAAAGCGCCGTTTGGGTCGTCGTACCTCAAACAGGATGTAACCGAATCCTTTCCCGAGTCCAGAGTTCTGGTCTCGCACCACTCGTACAGCCTCCACCGGGCCACACTCCTCAAAGTGCCGCCGAAAAGTCAGTTCCTTCATCTCTAAACCCCCCCAAAAAAACACACACACAGCAGGTCAACTTCAACACAGTATGACAAACATCAACACTCAACAATCAACGTTAAAGCAGCAGAGAGACTCACCGAACGACAGATTCCCCACGAACACGGAGCGTTTGTTATCGTACTGCAAGAAAAGAACAACGTCACAAAAACTACTTTCCTAAAACAACAGATTTACAGATGAATTGTGACGAGGAGACTCACCGATGTGCCGTCCGTCACTTTGTCCACTCGGATGTGAAAGCCTGTCTCGATCTCCATGCCGTTCCTGTCGGCAGAGACAAACAGAAGAAAAAGCTTGTTGATGTCTGAATGCAAGCGGCGACTCCATTAGTGGGAATGATTTAATGACCGACCTCTCTAGCGCGTTGGCGACTGCGGCCTCGTCTTTAAACACCACGTAGGCGTTCATGCTTTGCTTTTTTGGATGAATTTTGCGTCTGTAAAAGGAACAAAAAAAAAAAATGAGAATATGATGAAACCACACAAGAGTTTTAACATTTGAGGAGGTTATTTTATCAACTCTTCACTCGGACACAGACAGAAACTTACTGGATAACTGCTACTTTGCGGGACATGAGGGGATCCTCTCTGACCTGCAGAGGACAAACAAAACAGATCATTAGGAGCTGAAGAGAAGATACAGTTTCCCTAATGGACTCTGGCTGTAGTGAAGTGGATGTGAAAACTCATTTTTCTACAAGAGTCAATCAAGAAAGTTCTGTTTGTGCAGTGTAATCCAAGAAACTAGAAAGATTCAGTGAGGCCTCTCCTTCTCTTAAGGTTCGCAAATTTAGAGAATAAAAGCTCAGTCACACAAACATTTTAATCATTTAATTTCAACAGAATCACATCAATCAGTGCTTTTTCTCACAGGCGGATAATAAACGTCGGAAAATTGACATTTTAATTAATAGCAAAGTGTTTTGATCTTTCAAATCTGAAAAATGTGTCCTCTGAATGAACTGTGAATTTTTGGTTTTGGTAGCGAATGACATTTAGCGTCATTCTTCTTCCTCCCTCTTTGGTCATTTTTCCTGAATTAAATGATGAACAATCCGGAAAACAACATATCAAAGAGCTGTGAATTATAGAAAGGGAGAGAGAAGCTCATAGATCCGGCTGTTCAGAGTGATTTGCTGGCATTATTTGTGTGTTGTTGTTGTGTTTTTACCACAGAGCGAAACCGGATGGACTCGATGGATCCTTGATCTCTGAAGAGGCTTTGCAGTGTCTGAAACACAGAGGGAATACATATTATTGATCAGTCCAGGAAAAAACTATTAAAAAGAAAAATCATGTTTAAAGTTTAAAAAAAAAAGCAGTGAAGCTGTTGAGGCCAAATGTTTTTTCACTAAACACAGATGTATTCTGTTCTCGTTAATCAAAACTCTTGAGTTTGTTTATCAAAATCCCGGATGTGTATAAGTTAATTATCAAGGACTATCTTTAACATTATTGTTTTTATGATTGGTCATCAATGTAAGGACAGGTTTTGAATAAAGGCTGCATATAGTCTTCATATTTTTCCCAGCACTTCATGTTTAAATTTACTACACGTTGAAACATTGTCATTAAAATCTACACTCAGTTTAAACTCTTTTTAGATGCCTTTTCAACTGCTTTTGCACAAAAACATTTTTATTACTGTCGGACTTCGAGGTGTAGGTCTAAAAGAAAACTATGTTTTATTTGTTAGATTTATAGTTTTATCTTCAGTTGCTGAATCTTGTCTCCGTCAGGTCACAGAAGACTATAAATAAAGTAAAGGTTGTAGCGTGACGTACTGTAGGATTCCAGCACTTTACCCATTAAGGAAATTAAAATCTGATAAATGAAAAAAGGTTTGTTAATGGTTTCTGTTACAGGCTTTTAGGTGTGTTAATAATTCATTTTTTAATGTTCTCTATTAGGCCTGTCACGTTATTGACTTATTGTACGCTATATGGACATGGCCTCAGTCGTTCAACAACAAGCATTTCAATCTTCTGTTCTCTCCGTACCTTCCTGTTGCAGCTGATGGGCAGGTTGCCAACAAACACCGTCCTCTTCACCTTCATCGCCTCCTCCTCTTTCACGGCTTTCAGCTTCTGCCTCTTCATCACCCACTGCTCCGCACTGGTCTGCCCGTCCGGCTCCGGCGCTTTCCTCTTCTTCTTTTTTGCGGGCGCCGCCGGCCCTTGCTCGTCCTCGTCGGCGTTCTGTAAACTGATCTCCCTGAAAGCGATGGAGGAGGAGAGATGGAGAGAAATTAAAGAAATGAGAGGTGATGGATGTTATAGAATCAAAGAATTTTTTTAAAATCAAAAACAAGAAATTACGAGATTTTTTTTATTTTCTTCAAACTTTAAAAATAATAACTTTGGTATTATATACAAATGCAAAAAAAGAAAAAGAAAAGGAAAGAGGATGAAACAAAGAAAAAAGAATATAACAAGAAAGAAAGACAACAGCTGTGGATTAACGAATGGATAGTTGGACTGATGTCTGTTTCTCACCTGTTTTCCAGCTTCTGGTCGGCTTCTGATTTCTCCAGAAGTTGCTTCTGATTCGTCTTCTTCTTCTGACCGGGTTGACCTTTCACCTCTGGAGTTTCCTTCTGTTCCTCCTTTTCCTCTGTGATCTTCTGAACAGGCTGCCATAAAAACAAAAGAAACAACCACACGGTACATGTTAAAGTATAAGTACGGTAATAATATTCTGTATTTTTATTTATGTTCAGACTCAAACCAACAGTGAATCTACTAACAAGTATTATGTGTGTTTTAAAGCCTGAGTTATCTTCTTCCTCTGAGCCATAGAGCTCCTCTGTTGTCCAACATATATTAAAAACATATCAGTGAGCCTCACTGTTGCACTCTGTGACATGTTCCTTCATCACCATGAACACACACACTGTAGTTTACTTTGACTCAATGGCACACACACCTTCCTGCTGCCACAAATACTCACTAGAGCAACAGATGTGGATCATTCCGCCCCTGAAAGTAGTCCCCAACACATGCACTATTTCCCCCTGGTTTGTTTGATAAGAACTCCAGTAGCAATCTGTTTTAAGACATATTTAGAAACACTATAATTGTGTGTTTGAGTTACCTTGGGTGCAGGCTGAAACAGAAGAGGACCAGCCGGTGCAGCGGTGCTGAATAAAGCCGACAGAGATCCGGAGGCCGCAGATTTCTTCTTGAACAAACTTCCTGACACCTGTCCCACCTCGTAGTCAGCTGGTGGTTGCCCCGACAACGCCTCCTCACTGAGGACAGAAACACAGAAATGAAGAAGGTGAAGCACCCAGAAAACATCCGTATCCACTATTCTCATAGCTGCTAAATCAAAAAGGGTGACACTTATTCGTAAGGATCAGCTCTGAGAACACAGTATGTGATTAAAGATATGAACTTCAAAGTGATAAAACAGTGGATATTTGTCATCCGGATAGGGAATACGGGGTTTGACCTGTACAATAACTGGATAGATCAGGGCTTTATTTTGTAGATTTTTAGTGTACATGAAAAGGAAATTGTAGCGAAAACAATGTGTAAATATCTAAGCTTTTGTTCCGCTCACTGTTACTGTTGCTAATTTAGCACACAAAACATATGAAAATGTAAAAGTACAGCTGAAACGATCAGAAAATCCACTGAAAGCTACTTGGATAATCCCTTCAGTCATTTTTCATGTAAAACACTTCATGGTTCTGGCTTCACAAATGTCAGGATTTGCTGCCTTTCCTTTTAATAATGTCATTAACTCTTTCTCACAATTTTTTTTACCATTTTTACAAACCAAACAATCAATCAATTGAGAAAATAATCAGCAGATAAATCCATAATGGAAATAATCATCAGTTAATACTTCGAAATAAGCTTCACCCTCAACCAACTACAACAGTGAAATCCTGCTTTTACATTAATGCATGAGTAATTATAATCTAATGATATAACGTATAAAAGCACGGGACATTTTAATACTTTTAAACCTTAAGTACAGATTCCTGATTAAACTTACATACATGTATTTAAGTAACAATCTCAATGCAGTACTTTTACTTGTATAAGAGTATTTATACAGTGTGGTATTAGTACTTGTACTTAAGTAAAGGATCTGATTATGAATACTTTATTCACCATTACTGAGGGATGATATAAACAGTTAAATTAATGATTTTGAGCCATTTTGTCCTGCATTGTGTTTGCCACACAGCTGTTTCGCTTCAAAATGTTATAAATTAATTTGTAGTCAAAGAAAGTGAGCAGTTTATCTTCATTCACGTGACTTTGGGAAATAGAAGTGTGTAAACAAACCTCTTCTTGGGTGCCTTCTTCATGGTTTCTTCCTGAGATTCCACAGGTTTATTCTATTTATCAAAAAAAAGTAATTTATCAGGTTTATTCCCGCAATTACACGAATTTCCACGACTTAAACACCAATATATTACACTCACGTTCACACGTTTTTCCTACCAGCACACAGCCCGCCCTACTGCAAATTATCTCCCATGGGGAACAAAGTCACTGCGAAACAATAGTTCCGTTTATTTTAAATCAACGTTGATTTGATATTGCCGAATTGAACACTATATATATATAATAGTTCGAATAAGTCAGATTGCGTAAATGTACATTTTTTATTTAATATTAAAGGTATTTAACATCTGTTTTATTTAGAGAGGGAAAAAAAAAAAGGTGCGACGTTGGTGCAACCTGCAAATCTGTCCGTTCCGGTTAGCCAGAGACGTCAAATGTTTTGGGCTGTAACGCTGAACTGCTGGATAAATACAAGCTAAACTACCTTAAATACTATATTTTTAAACGTCACAAATCATTGCATCGTTGTATATGTTCTTGTCAGTTCTTAGTCTACCAGTAGGTTTCATTTTTGGGGAGGTAGGTTTGTAGAAAACAGCTCTGGCGTTGATGACAGATAACACTGCTTCGATGGGAGTCGACCAGGAGGAGCCGGAGGAGAAGGAGCTCTCTGCGGGGAGGCGGGTCTCCTGCGACGGGGAGCGGGCCACGGTGCGGTACGTGGGCCCGGTGCCACCGACAGCAGGTGAGTCAACACCTGGAGGAAGGGTCAGACTGTTGTAAGGTCACTGTTTTAGATTTATTCAATACAAATATCCTCAGACATGTTGTGTATCTCTGCAAAAGAATGAAGTAACTGGGGTCAGTATATTTGACTAAAGCAAGTAGTATTGAGGTACTTGTGCTTTACTAAAGTATTCACATTTTTATATACAGTACCAGTCAAAAGTTTGGACACATTACATTACATTACATTACATTACAGTCATTTAGCAGATGCTTTTATCCAAAGCGACTTACAATAAGTGTATTCAACATAGGTATTCAAGAGAACTACTAGTCACCAGAAGTCATAAGTGCATCTCCTTTCTTAAACAAGCATCTAAGAGCAGAAACCAGAGCAGAAACAAACTAATACCAATACCATAAGTGCAAACAAACTACAATAAGTGCAACAAACTAATACAATAAGTGCAACAACTAAACTAACAATAAGTGCAACAAACTAATACAATACAACAAACTAATATGAATACAATAAGTGCAACAAACTAATACGAATACAATAAGTGCAACAAACTAATACGAATACAATAAGTGTAACAAACTAATACGAATACAATAAGTGTAACAAACTAATACAATACAATAAGTACAATAATACGAATACAATAAGTGTAACAAACTAATACCAATACAATAAGTGCAACAAAACAAACTAATACCAATAAGTGCAACAAACTAATACATACAATAAGTGCAACAAACTAATACGAATACAATAAGTGTAACAAACTAATACGAATACAATAAGTGCAACAAACTAATACGAATACAATAAGTGCAACAAACTAATACGAATACAATAAGTGCAAACAAACTAATAAACTAATACAATAAGTGCTAAGTGGAAGGCTCAGGGTAGAACTTCTCATTCAATGGTTTTTCTTTATTTTTATTTTTTTATTTTTCTACATTGTAGATTAATATTGAAGACATCCAAACTATGAAGGAACACATATGGAATTATGTGGTAAACAAACAAATGCTCAACAAACCAGAATATGTTTTAATTAATTAAGTAATTATATTTTAGATTCTTCAAAGTAGTTGAATGAGAAGGTGTGTCCTAACTTTTGACTGGTACTGTACTTCTACTCCACTACAGCTCAGAGACACATGGGCTTTTTATTCCATTACATTATTCTGGACAGCCTTATTTACTTTGTTGATTCAGATTAACAATATTAAATATAATCAACAAATAAATGATGGTGTAATATTGTAGGTTTAGATAAAGCTTTATTGATTTATTGGTGAAATTCTCCCAGCAGGATATAAAGTAATTAAAATAAGCTCCACCTTTACCAGCTGCAACATTACAGTGATCGACACATTATAACTATCTAATAATATAATATATTATTCAGAAATGTGGCCATTTTGCACAAAGAGACCTTTTACTTATTGTCCTTTAAGTATATTTTGATGCTAATACTTCTGTACTGCTACTTCACTAAACATTTGAATGCAGGACTTTTAGTAAGTAAAATATCTTAGATTGTAAACAGAGGATCTGAGAGATGAACTTTAACATTTAAAAACCTTTAAATGTCGTAAAGGGGGTAGACAATTGGGTGCCTTAAAAACAAACAAACGGTAAACATATTTTGAATGCAATTCTTCACCAAACTGGAAGCATCTGAGTAATGTGGTCTGAAGTTAAGTATCAGTTTTTTGAACGCATTGCAGGCGAGACAATGAGTAATTACTACAACACACAAATGGAAGAAGACGAGAGAAAAGAAGGCTGTATGACATCTGCAGCTTTCTAGTCCAACAGATGTTTGACCAGTGTCATCATGCTTTGCCTCACCATACATTACGGTTTTACCATCACTAAGTAGGCCAGTTATAAAACCTCAATACTTTATAAGAGCAGGCAAAACTGTGTCTTTAAGTTTCAGATCAAATGTCTAGTCAGATTTAAAATGTTTACTTATGGTTTGATCAGATAGTTCCTGACAAATCAAAGTTTTGCTTCTTTTAGACTTAACTTTTTGTACGGCATCTTGTGTTTGGACGACATTCAACATTGGAGAACTTCTTTATTAAATTTAAAAACTTGCTGAAAAACTCCTACGGGCCCACATCGATACTCCACCTCCCACACGGGTTGATCCTGAGTGTTCATGAGCATTAATCAAGTGTTTGTATTGTGTGTTCAGGGCTGTGGCTCGGCGTTGAGTGGGATAACCCGGAGAGAGGCAAACACAACGGCACCCACGGGGGAGTCCAGTACTTCACGTGCAGGTAATTCTGTCGTTTTAATGCCACGTGAAGCTACAAGCGGAAGTCTAGAAAGTTATTATCCACTCACATAAGTTCAAGTGTAGTTCAGAAAAGCAACATATGCAGATTTCTGAAAACTCAGTGGGCTCAAATTAAAACTTAAAACAATTAATTTCTCCACAAAAATGAGACTTTTTTTTTCTTTTTTATGTTTGTTTTACTAAATATGACGTCTGAGTGATGAACATGTTTCTGTCATTTGATAGATCCAACAAATAGAATAAGGATCAATAGCTCAATCCAAAATTATACAATCCTTTAATTTGGTGATTTGAAATGATCCGATCTTAGATGAGTAAATGTCCCTGATTGTTTTCTATGCATCCTCTCAGGCACCCTAAAGGAGGCTCCTTTGTCCGTCCAGCCAAGGTGAGCTTAGGAGTGGACTACCTCACCGCTGTGCAACAGTTGTATCGGATCGACAAGGAGGAGGTGCTGAGGGAGGAGATCTCCATCGACTCGAAGAAGCTCAAGTGGGGCAGAATCAAGGACCGCGGGTACGATGCTCATCAGACAGTTTGTGTCATATGTTTAAATCTCTCCTCAGTATTCATACCGCTGCCCTTCTTTATATTCACACAGCTGCAGATAGTCAGGGTATTGAGAAGCAGCTGCGGGTGCTTTGCTCAAAGGCAGCCGGACAGTGGAACCTTAGCATTAAATTATGTGCAGATTTAAATAAGAACAGGTTCCTGTTTCAGTGTCAAGTGCTCCGTTAAGTCTATAGGAAGCTGGAGTTAAGAGGAAACGTGTTGTTTTAGAAATAGAACATTATTGTAGGGTTATCAATATTAGAATATCAGCTGAACATACTATGAACTGACAAATCACAGTTTAACCTCTTCAATGTAACACTGAGTAGACTGCATAGGGACCAAAGAAAAACTGACATTTAACAGATATTTAAACTAAATATTTAGAGCCAGGCTGCACCGTTGGGGTTCAATATTGATGGAGGGTCACTGACGCTTCTCTGGACTAGAAAACAAATTCAAAATCCAAGTTCCAACAGTAATCTATGCTGTCATCCAACACTGTGGTGACATTGGCTAAATGGACGTTTTTTAATCATTTAATTCTTCTTATTATTTTTTGGCTAAAACTAATTGAATGTAAATAATACATATGGTGTATAATTAACTTTTTCTACTGTAATAATGTACTGTTTTTATTTCTGTTAGAATAGCCATTATTGAAGGAAAAAAGATAAACATCAATATAACAGCTGATTCCAAACAACGGTAGTTTATGATTTACAAAATGTATCAGTAGACCTAAAGTACAGGTGATTTCATTTGTTTCTGTTTGTCTTACTGGAGAGGGAAAGGTAACATTGTGAAATAGTTCACGGCTGGAGGATGTATTTAGTTTTTAATGATTCCCATGTTTTTGTTTGTTTGTCTCAACAGTTTAGAGAGTCTTCCATCGGCGCTGCTGGGCTGCTGTGAAGTGAACGGGTCCGGGCCTGATGGAGAAATCAGGGAAACAACGCCAAGTATCTTTTTACAGACCCACAAGGCCTCATCTGGCTTCACAAAAATACATTTCTGATGTGATTTAATGTTTTGTTAAGGACATTTATAGTTTACCAGGCGTAAATTCTGACTGGACTTTGTCCACCGTGGAAACTCAGCAACTTTTATTTCTCTTAGCATATGTGATAAAGATCGGAATTTGAATCCACGAGTTGATTAATGGCTTTTTTTGAGTCATTTCATTTAAGCCAAACGGCCAGAAAATAACTAGTTTATGCTTCTAAAAGTGCTGCTTATCCCCACAGGCAAATACGTGCTATTTTCCTCGTTTCCACTAGGGGCAGTGCTGCTCTATTATTGAGCACTGCTGTCTTTTAATGCAGTGCATCGAAATCAGTGTTGTTGCTAATCATTGATATATCCAAACTGTGAAAAGACAAATTCCCATAGCATTAAGTATACAGAAAATATTATACATTTTTAATTTAATCACAAGATTGGTATTATGTAAACAAACCAAAATAATGAATATTCGGCAGTTATGATCGGGACTGAAGTTGGTTAAAAAATGTAACTCAGTGACGTTGAAAATATGAATATATAATTTTCTATGGCAGATTTTTGACATGGACATTTTTTGTCCTCTGAAAACATCAGAGAAATTTTTTAAAGGTATAAACACACTGTTGCCTCAGTCTGGTTTTGATAATTGGTGACTGTTCAGTGAGTCCTTAACAGCGATGATCAGACGTTGAGTGGTTGGACATCAGTGGCTCTCTGCTGTCCTGCTGGGAGGAAGTGTCAGCCATCACTCAGCAGCTGGACCAACTGGAGGGACTACAGCTCAGGTACAGATTCCTCTGACTATGTGTGTTGGATTTGATTTATATATTTTTTATTCTTTCTTTTCACTGAGCTCTTCATCCTGTTTTGTTTTTCAGTAACAATAGACTGAGTTTGCCCTCTGACCCCTCGGCTCACTGCCAGGCTTTCCGCAGCATCAAAGTCCTCGTCCTGAACGGCTGTGAACTCACCTGGCCACAGGTACACCATAACACACACATAACGCACACCTGTCTGTTCACCAGAGGCCTGAACAACGTAGAGAATTCAATAATAATAATATAATAACATACCCAGGCTAATGCATCCGGTTTAACTAACCCTAACAAACATGTTCACTTTAAACAACGGTGGTTATCAACTCAGTAAGTCAACTGTGGGTTTTCTCAATATTGCTGTGAGCACGTTCACGTTAGAAGAGGAGGTGTTTTGCAGCATATATCCAATTACAAACATGAACAAGTCTAGTGTCACTAGAGCGGCATCTTTACAAATGAAGAGGAGACAATAATATAAGACAAATATGAAGAAATTAAACACATAATCCGGGTTAAAAGTAACACAGTTGCAGCTGCCAAATGCATAACAGAAAGCCAGGGAAAAAAATCACTGACTGTGTGGATGTGTAAATTAAAAGGCTTATAATACCACTGCTTTTTACTGACTATGATAACATTTGTGTCTTCCAATAAATACATTTGCTGCTTTGATTTATTCTTATAGAATAGAATATGCTAGAATAGAAGATAGGCCTTCTTTATTCTTCCTTCTTGGGGAAATTGTGACATTCATGACGATATTTTAGCCTTATTCTTTCAGCTGTAACCCGTCAGTGTGAAACGGACTTATTACATAATATAAAGAATTCAATCTTATTCAAAATAGAGAACATGTATGTGAAAATGAATATATATATTACCAGTATTTTTTTTTTATATTTAGTATTTCTTTATACCTGCATTTAAATATTATAGTAAATTATCAAAGTGATTTATTATTGTATTTATTAAGATATAATTTATGTATAAAGCTTATTAATTTATATTGCTATTATTTATAAATAAAGTTTATTTACTTATGTTGTATTTAGGTATGTATTTATTTTGGGCCCTTATATATGTATTGATGTATTATTTAGAAATAAAGTATATTGAAAAAAACTTAGAAATTAGAATTAATTAATATCAAATATATTTTATGATTATTTATTTCTGAAGAAATGATTTATTTTTAAATTCATGTATATTCCTATATTCCACAACAGTATAATAAAAGTATAAATAGTTATTTTATATTAGCGATACATTTATTTATTTATTTAAAAAATATATATATTTCTCTCACACAAACAATTAACATAAAAGGTTTAATCATTTAAAGGTCTCTTGTAATTGAGAACATCATTTCCATGTTATGTGACACGTATGTCCAAATCCTGATCTTTTTCTTTTTCGACTGTGAAAATGAAAGTGTGGTGAACACACTGCCCTTGTTTCCTGTTTGTGTTTATTTCTCCATGTGTATATCTTATTTTTAGTGTGTGTGTGTGTTTGTTTCTCATTGATTTCTCTCTCCCTGCTGGTCTCTGGTCAGATCCTGCAGTGCGCCCCCATGTGGCCACAGCTTGAGGATCTCTGTGTAGAAGAGAACGACATCACTGAGCTGCAGAGGTAACGCTGTCGTCTCTGCTTCCTGTTTCCGTCATCATTATTTACCTGTCATTCAGACACTTTGTGTAACTCTCATGTGTTTGATGATTTAAAGGCCTGAAGGAGTTCTGCAGTCTCTGAAGAGCCTCAGCGTGTCCAGTAATCCTTTAGTGCAGCACAGTGTGCTAAGTTTAGCTGCTCTGCCCAGGTACAAACCACACAACACGTTCACAATACTTTGATCAGTTCAATATCACACACTTGAGCTTTCAAAAGTTTGGAATCAGCTGTGAGATTGATGTTTTTTTCTTATTTCCTTAAATAAAGGCTATTCTAACAGATATAAAAACAGCATGTTCTCCATGTAGGACACAAACCCTTCATACCTAAAACATCTATTTGTAAAGAGGACTTTCTGCAACCTAAAAGCATGAAAGACCATTCAGAAATATACAGTAGTCCTCCCTTTTGACATAAGCTTCTTAAAATAAATTGAAAAAACTTTTGCAGACTTGAGCATCTGAACTTGTCCAGGACTGGACTGTCTGACATTCGATTTGACGACGCTGCTCCTGGTAAGAAAAATAACACATCTTAATAACGCGCTTAACATTAATAATTACTCTGTTTAACATTTAACCTCCTATTGCTTCACATTCACATCCTTAGTTAATTATATAGTTTCTTTTTTAAACATATTTTTGTTCATGCTAGCACACTGTTTTATTTGCAATATGTTTTATCTGTTTAATTATTACTATTACTTTGTAGTTTTTAATATTTATATTGTTGTTTTGGGATATTTTGGCTCCATTTTTAGTCCTGGTTGCTAGTAGTAGAACCTAATCTGTACGTCTTTTATAGCATTATACTAAATAAGACACGCCTGGGTTTTGATCAAACACTGACGATCACTGAGTGTAAATGTTGACTCTTTCCTCTGTAGGATCTCAAACAGCCATGTTCTCAGCGCTGACCAAGCTCAACGTGGACCACAACAACATCACAGAGGTTAGTGTGTAGACGGTGAACAGAGACGCTGACCTTTACATTCACGGTTAACGGCCAGAAAACAATCAGCTTTATTAAGAGTGTTGGTTTGATTCGTCCGTTTGATTCACCTCTCTGTCTCTCTCTCTCTCTGTCTCTCTCTCTCTGTCTGTCTGTCTGTCTCTCTCTCTCTGTCTCTGTCTCTCTGTCTCTCTCTGTCTCTGTCTCTGTCTCTCTGTCTCTCTCTGTCTCTGTCTCTCTGTCTCTCTGTCTATCTCTCTCTCTCTCTGTCTCTGTCTCTCTCTCTCTCTTTGTCTATCTCTCTGTCTCTCTGTCTATCTCTCTGTCTCTCTCTGTCTCTCTCTCTTTGTCTATCTCTCTCTCTCTGTCTCTCTGTCTCTGTCTGTCTCTCTCTCTCTCTGTCTATCTGTCTCTCTCTCTCTCTGTCTATCTCTCTCTGTCTATCTCTCTGTCTCTTTGTCTCTCTGTCTATCTCTCTCTCTGTCTCTCTCTGTCTCTCTCTGTCTCTCTCTCTCTTTGTCTATCTCTCTGTCTATCTCTCTGTCTCTCTCTGTCTCTCTGTCTCTCTCTGTCTCTCTGTCTCTCTCTGTCTCTCTGTCTCTCTGTCTATCTCTCTGTCTCTCTGTCTATCTCTCTGTCTCTCTGTCTCTCTCTGTCTCTCTCTCTCTTTGTCTCTCTGTCTCTCTCTCTCTGTCTGTCTCTCTCTGTCTCTCTCTGTCTTTGTCTCTCTCTCTGTCTCTCTCTGTCTCTCTGTCCCTCTGTCTCTCTGTCTCTCTCTCTCTGTCTGTCTGTCTGTCTGTCTGTCTGTCTGTCTGTCGCTCTCTATCTCTCTGTCTCTCTCTCTCTCTCTGTCTGTCTCTCTGTCTCTCTGTCTCTGTGTCTCTGTCTCTCTGTCTCTCTCTCTCTCTCTGTCTCTCTCTCTATCTCTCTCTCTCTGTCTCTCTGTCTCTCTGTCTCTGTCTCTCTGTCTCTCTGTCTATCTCTCTCTCTCTGTCTATCTCTCTGTCTCTCTCTGTCTTTGTCTATCTCTCTCTCTCTCTGTCTCTCTCTGTCTTTGTCTATCTCTCTGTCTCTCTCTCTCTCTGTCTCTCTCTCTCTCTCTCTCTCTCTGTCTCTCTGTCTGTGTCTCTCTCTGCCCCCCCCTCTCTCTCTCTTAGTGGTGTGTGGTGGATGAACTGGGGAAGCTTCCCAGGTTGGCTCACTTTGTGTGTCGCAGTAACCAACTGGTGAGCAGTGATGGAAACCCCAAAACAGCCAATCAGCTGCTCATCGCCAAACTGCGACATCTGGTCTTCCTCAACAACTGTGAGGTAAAATCAACCTCTGTGTGTGTGTGTGTGTGTGTGTGTGTGTGTGTGTGTGTGTGTGTGTGTGTGTGTGTGTGTGTGTGTGTGTGTGTGTGTGTGTGTGTGTGTGTGTGTGTGTGTGTGTGTGTGTGTGTGTGTGTGTGTGTGTGTGTGTGTGTACATGCTAACCTATTGCCATGGTTTCCATCAGATCACCCAAAAGGAGAGGAGGGGGGCGGAGCTCGACTACATCAAGATGTTTGGAGAGGAGTGGCTGAAGGCGGGTGGGGGGAGTCAGACGAGCACCGAGTTCATCAGTCAGCACCCTCGTTACCTGAGCCTCATCGACAGTAAGGCCCAGCAGACCGGCCGGTTTATTTAAAGGAACAGTCAAATAAAGAGTGACTCAGCACTGACATCTAGAGGCAGCTATAGGAAACTACAGCAAACATGATTTCTCCTTAATGGCCCTGAATAGTGTTTGGACAATTCAATGCTGGGATTTCAAGCTACAGTTTTTGGGTTGCAGCAACAAAAACACTGTAGCTGATGTGGAAGTACATTATAGTTTAACTGGGATTAGTTCAGTCATTTCAACTCCTCAAGCAGTCTGTTCCTTAGCAGACACACTTCACATTTCTTTGTGTTTTATGCCAGATTGCTTTTTAACAATAATTTAATCAGTCAACTGTTGATAAATGTCACTGCAGCAGTGAATTTAACTCTTTGGAGATGTGAGCTGCCAGCAAACAAGTACAATGCCAACTTCACATCAGTACTCAAGACTTTAAACGGATGCTCAGTCGGTTTTAGAGAAAGATCAGAGCACTCAGTGGGTTGTTCTGGGAGAGTGGAGTATTTATAAGCAAATACTAATAAAATAGCTTTTTATTTAATTCATTTATGTTGTTGTTTTTTTGGTTATCTATAAACAACAAAAAGTATTTAAAAATTTAAAAAAAAAAAAAATTCTACCAGAACAGATTCAACTGACTTTTAAATTAATTTTAGATGAATAAAGTTTATTATGATTACTATTTAGATTTCTTATCCTATGATGATCTGCAGTGATGATGATAATGATGAAGACCATCATCGTGTGTTTCAGAGTACGGCGCTCCAGAGGAAGGCGAGCTGAAGAAGCCGGAGCCGTTTGCTCTGAAAAATCAGCTGTTAAGTGAGTCCCACCTCCTTCTGCTCTCTGATTGGCTGATATTTTATAAACAAACTGTGTTCCAGCAGCTTTCCCTGCAGAGTAAAACCTCACAAGGATATTATGGTATGTGATATTTACTGAACACTGATCTCTTCCTCCCCTCTCCTCACCAGAGATTAAGTTTATGTTTCCTGATGACGCCGACCGGAAGCCTATTGAGAAGAAGCTTCCAGGTAAAACCGCAAAAGAAATTGAAGTCAAGAGCTTTAATGTATTTCTCGTCTCTTATCTTGTATAACACTTTGTTTGAATCAACTGAGAGGATGTTTCCAAATGAAACTGAAATATGAAATAAGCTCCAGTTGAGTTCATCGGTGTGTTGTCTGTTCTGCAGCCTCCATGGTTGTTCAGAAAGTGAAGGGACTCCTGTACAGACTGCTGAAGGTTCCTGCAGCAGATCTGAAGCTCACCTACACCAGCCCCAAGGTAAGATATTAACATTAATATGCAATGAGAAGTTATGTGCAAAACAGACTTTTTAGTTCCAACTTTTGTTCCTGGAACTGTTAGCATATTTTGGGCGAGTGAAGCACTTAGAGATTAACGAGGTGTTTAAGGAGCAGAGGAGTTGGACTTTTAGATGTCTCTGTTTCTGCATTTGAAGAGACAGGTCATACAGAGTTTTAAGAAGCTGCTTGTTGCTGTTGTGTGAGCAAGCAGAAACTGACAAACCTCTTAATCAGTAATATGTGGTTTGTTATTAATTATAGAAGTCAAGTAAAGTGCAAATCTTAAATTGTCATTTACTTTGCTACTAATTGAAAATTGCCATTAACTGTCACTCTTACTCTATTGTATTCTCATCTTTGATATATTCTATTGTATTTAGTAAAAAACCTTTCTTGCTATTATAACTAATTATACTTAGATATGCAATGTTGAGATTTGTTTATCATTAGGGTTTATTTACTTGAATATTCTTGGTTTATAGCTTTCCTTATCTGTTTTGTGTAGAACCATATGTCAACCCTCAAGGAAAGATATTAAATATACCTTCATTAAATATCCTAAAAAAACATTTAACGCTTCTTCTGTTAATATTCAATATATCAAACCAGAAAATCTTAAAGTTTCATCCTTTTTTTGCAGATGTTGGGGACGGAGTTTGAGATCGACAGTGACCTGAAGACTCTAGAGTTTTACTCCATAGAGGACGGAGACCAGGTGTTGGTCCGCTGGTCCTGACCCTGCAGACCCTGCAGCGGTGAGGAAGAAACCCCGTTCTCACGGAACAAAAACTTTCAGGACGGAATTGAACTGCAGCTGCTTCTGTGTTGGACTCTGATCCATCAGCAGACTGTGTCCCTATTGGAGAGGACTCACGGAGAGATGGATTAACAGCATAATGACGCTCATTCTGGATCTGTTGTTTCCAAAATGTAACCGCATCGGGAGCAAATCACCTCTCAGCTTAATGCATGGTACCCTTGTTCTTCTTTCAGGACTTCATTCAGAGTCACCACAGTCAAAAAGTGAAATCTACAAGTGCACTAACAAATCAAAGGACTTGATGAATAAACAACACTTTATTTGCGAATGCCTACTTTTTTTTATTGATTTAAATGTAATCGGTTAGATTTAACAGTTTGATAAGGAGGATTCAGATAGAGCTGTATAATCCTCATAGTATAGTATGTCATAAAACAGTCATAGTACTACACTATGAGTGTTATATGAATACTGTCATGAAAAGTCATGGTATAATATGTCATTAAAAAAAGTGAAGGATGTTAAAAAAGTGAGTTTAGTATATCAAAAAAGTCATAGTATAGTATGTCATGAAACAGTCATATTATAGTATTATGTCATAAAAAGTCATAGTGTGGTATAATGTGATAGGGTAGGACATCCCACATTTCCAAAACAAGGGGGACAAAATACTAGCTAATACTAGGTAATGCGTTTGAAGTTTACAGATTCAGTTCAGTAATATACACAAGGGCAGAGTTAACACAGCTGGGAGTTGGATCTGAATAACCTGAAGTGAATTTCTGCAAAATGTCACTTACCCCTCCTCAGACCACAGTTCTAAATAAAGGCTTCTCATTTGCAGTGACTCATCAAGTCAATACCTGCAATACAAAAAAATACTGGATTAGACGACTCCATTTGAAAATAAAATTCTCCCCTTCACAAAAGTGCACCAAATTCTACTGAACATAATCACAAATTGAGCAGACTAACACTGGGTCGCAGAAAACATATTTCTTTTCTTGAAAGACCTCGTTTTGCTTTTCATAAAAAGTCGTAGTATAGTATTTTGTGAATAAAATTATAAAGGTCATAAAAGATCATTGCATAGTATGTTGCAAAAAGTCAATAAAAATCACTTTATTGTATCAAAGTTTAGCATGTCAAAAAATGACAAAAAAAAACTCATAGTATATTATGTCGAAAAAGTCTTGAATAAAGTCAGTATAGCATGTGGGGAAAAAAGTCATAAAAGGAGTCATAGTATAGTATGTCATGAAAAAATGTAATTTCATAAAACAGTCATAGTATGGTATGTTGAAAAATGTTGCAGTAAATAATGTCGAATTTTATGTTGGAAAAGTCATCTTAAAGAATTTGGAAAAAGTGATAGTGTGTGTCAAAAAAAGTTATAGAATAGTATGTCAAAAAAGTTAAATAAAGGTTACAGTATAGAATGTTGGAAAAAATATAAAACAACTCATACTATATGTCGTTGGAAGTTAAAAGAAAATCATAGTATAGCATGTCGAAAGAGTAAAAAAAGTCATAGAATAGCATTCTGAAAAAGTTGAAAAAAAACAGTCATAGTATAGCATGTTGAAAGGAGTCATAGAAAAGTATGTAATAATAATCACTGTCGGTTGAAACTTGTCAAAATTAGTAATCGTACTATATGTCGAAAAGTGTTACTTAAAAAAATACTCATATTATAGTATGTCAGAATAGTCACAGTACCATAAATTATAAAATGTTAAAAAGTCAAACAGTCCTTGTATAGTATGTCGAAAAAAAAGTCATAGTATAGCATGTCAAAAAAGTTGAAAAAAAGTCATAGTATAGTATGTCGAAAAAAGTCACAGTATAGTATGTAATAGTAAAAAAAATAAAAAAAAGTCATAGTATAGTATGTCGAAAAAGTTGAAAAAAAGTCATAAAAATAAAAAAGTATAGTATAGTATGTCAAAAAAAAAAAGTCATAGTATAGTATGTCGAAAAAAAGTTAAAAAAAAAAGTCATAGTATAGCATGTCAAAAAAAGTCATAGTATAGCATGTCGAAAAAGAAAAAAAAGTCATAGTATAGCATGTCGAAAAAAAGTCATAGTATAGTATGTCGAAAAAGTTGAAAAAAAGTCATCGTATAGCATGTCGAAAAAGAAAAAAAAAAGTCATAGTATAGTATGTCGAAAAAAAGTCATAGTATAGTATGTCGAAAAAATAGAAAAAAGTCATAGTATAGTATGTCGAAAAAGTTGAAAAAAAAGTCATAGTATAGTATGTCGAAAAAAAAAAGTCATAGTATAGCATGTCGAAAAAATAGTATGTCGAAAAAGTCATAGTAAAAAAAAAGTCATAGTATAGCATGTCGAAAAAGTTGAAAAAAAGTCAATGTCAAAAAAAAAAAAGTAGTATAGCATGTCGAAAAAAAAAAGTCATAGTATAGCATGTCGAAAAAGTTGAAAAAAAGTCATAGTATAGTATGTCGAAAAAGTTGAAAAAAAGTCATAGTATAGTATGTCGAAAAAAAGTCATAGTATAGTATGTCGAAAAAGTTGAAAAAAAGTCATAGTATAGTATGTCGAAAAAGTTGAAAAAAAGTCATAGTATAGTATGTCGAAAAATAAGTCATAGTATAGCATGTCGAAAAAAAAAAAGGTCATAATAGTATGTCATAGTATAGCATGTCGAAAAAAAGTCATAGTATAGCATGTCGAAAAAAAATTGAAAAAAAGTCATAGTATAGTATGTCATAGTATAAAAAAAGTTGAAAAAAGTCATAGTATAGTATGTGTCGAAAAAAAAAAAAGTCATAGTATAGCATGTCGAAAAAGTTGAAAAAAAGTCATAGTATAGTATGTCAAAAAAAGTCATAGTGTAGTATGTCGAAAAAAGTTGAAAAAAAAAAAGTCAGTATAGTATGTCGAAAAAGTTGAAAAAAAGTCATAGTATAGCATGTCGAAAAAAAGTCATAGTATAGTATGTCGAAAAAGTTGAAAAAAAGTCATAGTATAGCATGTCGAAAAAAGTCATAGTATAGTATGTCGAAAAAGTTGAAAAAAAAAAAGTCATAGTATAGTATGTCGAAAAAGTTGAAAAAAAGTCATAGTATAGTATGTCGAAAAATAAAAAAAGTCATAGTATAGCATGTCGAAAAAAAAAAAATAGTATAGCATGTCGAAAAAGTAGAAAAAAGTCATAGTATAGTATGTCGAAAAAGTTGAAAATAAAAGTCATAGTATAGTATGTCGAAAAAAAACTCATAGTATAGCATGTCGAAAAAACTCATAGTATAGTATGTGAAAAAGTTGAAAAAAAGTTAGAAAAAAAATAAGTCATAGTATAGCATGTCGAAAAAGTTGAAAAAAAAGTCATAGTATAGTATGTCGAAAAAGTTTAAAAAAAGTCATAGTATAGTATGTCGAAAAAGAAAAAAAAAAGTCATAGTATAGTATGTCGAAAAAAGAAAAAGTATAGTATAGCATGTCGAAAAAGTTGAAAAAAAGTCATAGTATAGTATGTCGAAAAAGTTGAAAAAAGTATAGTATCAAAAAGTCATAGTATAGTGTCGAAAAAAAGTCATAGTATAGCATGTCGAAAAAGTTGAAAAAAAGTCATAGTATAGTATGTCGAAAAAGTTGAAAAAAAGTCATAGTATAGTATGTCGAAAAAAAAAAAAGTCATAGTATAGCATGTCGAAAAAGTTGAAAAAAAGTCATAGTATAGTATGTCGAAAAAAAGTCATAGTATAGCATGTCGAAAAAGTTGAAAAAAAGTCATAGTATAGCATGTCGAAAAAGTTGAAAAAAAGTCATAGTATAGTATGTCGAAAAAAAAAAAAGTCATAGTATAGCATGTCGAAAAAGTCATAGAAAAAAAAAAAAAAAGTCATAGTATAGTATGTCGAAAAAAAAAAAAGTCATAGTATAGTATGTCGAAAAAGTTGAAAAAAAGTCATAGTATAGTATGTCGAAAAAGTTGAAAAAAAGTCATAGTATAGTATGTCGAAAAAAAAAAGGTCATAGTATAGTCATAGTATAGCATGTCGAAAAAGAAAAAAAGTCATAGTATAGTATGTCGAAAAAGTTGAAAAAAGGTCATAGTATAGTATGTCAAAAAAAGTCATAGTGTTGTATGTCGAAAAAGTTGAAAAAAAGTCAGTATAGTATGTCGAAAAAGTTAAAAAAAAGTCATAGTATAGCATGTTGAAAAAGTAGAAAGAAAGTCATATTATAGCATGTCGGAAAAGGAAAAAAGAAGTCATGGTATAGCATGTCGAAATAAACTCATATTATAGTATTTCAGAACAGTCATAGTACCATAAATTATAAAATTCAACAAAGAGTCATAAACAGTCCTTGTATAGTATGTCATAAAAAAATTGTTATAGTATGTCATATGACACTGCTCGACTCATACGCTAAGTGAGACAAGAAGAGTGACAAAAGTGATAAATAAGCATATTTATTTAAAACACAACTATAGACTACAAAACAAACTTGGATATCAGTAAGCAGTCATCTAACCATGTAGGAATGTGTGAACTTTCTGCAAAACACAAAACAAAACAGCAGCCACATGACAAAGGGAAGAAAGCGTTGTTTGTTGACTGCCGTTTTGAGGCCTTGAGTTCGACGATTTGGACGTCGTCATCTTGGATTACGGCCGTCGCCATCTTGGCTTTTTGCAACAAATGGATGGAAGTCACCATATTTGGACTGCGGATGATGATAATTTACTAAATGAGCCACACATGAGCCACACCGGCCAAGGTGAGTCTGACAACCCCGGATCCTGCAAGACTACCAAGATACAGCCAGCAAAGATCGCAGTGAACCAAAGTGGAGCGACAGGGTCATCAATTAAGCCACAGGAGTAGTACTTAGACATAAAAATAGTAAAAAGTATAGTATGTTATGAAAATGCATTCAAAAAGTCAAACTATATCATGTCATGTTTATGTCATAGAAAAGTCATAGTAGAGTAACTTAAAAGTTGTAGTATAGCATGTCAAATAAAAGTCAACGTATAACATGTCAAAAAATAAAAAGGTAATTGTATAGCATGCTGAAAGAAGTCATAGTAAGTATGCCGAAAGAGTAAAAAATAAATCATAGAAAAGTATGTCTAAAGAGTAAAAAAGTCATTGTCTAGCAGTAAAAATAAATAAGTATAGCATGTCAAAAAAAATCATAATGAAGTTATAGTATGGTATGTCGAAAAAATAGAAAAAAGTCATAGTATAGCATGTAAAAACAAAGTCGTAGTATATCATGTCGAAAAAGTTGAAAAAAGCGATAGTATAGCATGTCAAAAAAAAGTAATAGTATAGCATGTCGAAAAAGTTGAAAAAAAGTCATAGTATAGTATGTTGAAAAAAAGTCATAGTATAGTATGTCGAAAAAAAGTCATAGTATAGTATGTCGAAAAAGTTGAAAAAAAGTCATAGTATAGCATGTCGAAAAAGTTGAAAAAAAGTCATAGTATAGTATGTCGAAAAAAAAAAAAGTCATAGTATAGTATGTCGAAAAAAAGTCATAGTATAGCATGTCGAAAAAGTTGAAAAAAAGTCATAGTATAGCATGTCAAAGTTGAAAAAAAGTATAGTCATAGTATAGTATGTCGAAAAAGTTGAAAAAAAAAAAAAAAAATCATAGTATAGTATGTCGAAAAAGTTGAAAAAAAGTCAGTATAGTATGTTGAAAAAAAGTCATCGTATAGCATGTCGAAAAAGAAAAAAAAAAGTCATAGTATAGAATGTCAACAAAAAGTCATAGTATAGTATGTCGAAAAAGTTGAAAATAAAAGTCATAGTATAGCATGTCGAAAAAAAGTCGTAGTATATCATGTCGAAAAAGTTGAAAAAAGCGATAGTATAGCATGTCAAAAAAAAGTCATAGTATAGCATGTCGAAAAAGTTGAAAAAAAGTCATAGTATAGTATGTCGAAAAAAAGTCATAGTATAGTATGTCGAAAAAAAGTCATAGTAAAAAAAAAGTCATCGTATAGCATGTCGAAAAAGAAAAAAAAAGAGTCATAGTATAGAATGTCAACAAAAAGTCATAGTATAGTATGTCGAAAAAGTTGAAAATAAAAGTCATAGTATAGTATGTCGAAAAAAAGTCATAGTATAGCATGTCGAAAAAAAGTCATAGTATAGCATGTCGCTTTGATAAAAGTCTGAAAACTGTAATGTAATGTAATGTAATGTCGAAAAAAAAAAAAGTCATAGTATAGCATGTCGAAAAAGTTGAAAAAAAGTCATAGTATAGTATGTCGAAAAAGTTGAAAAAAAGTCATAGTATAGTATGTTGAAAAAAAGTCATAGTATAGCATGTCGAAAAAGAAAAAAAAAAAAAAAAGATCATAGTATAGAATGTCAACAAAAAGTCATAGTATAGTATGTCGAAAAAAAAGTCATAGTATATCATGTCGAAAAAAAAAAAGTCATAGTATAGCATGTCAAAAAAAAAAAGTCATAGTATAATATGTCGAAAAAAAAAAAGTTGAAAAAAAGTCATAGTATAGCATGTCGAAAAAGAAAAAAAAAAAGTCATAGTATAGAATGTCAACAAAAAGTCATAGTATAGTATGTCGAAAAAGTTGAAAATAAAAGTCATAGTATAGTATGTCGAAAAAAAGTCATAGTATAGCATGTCGAAAAAGTTGAAAAAAAAAAAAGTCATAGTATAGCATGTCGCAAAAAAAGTCATAGTATAGTGATGTAAAAAAAGTCATAGTATATGTAATGTCGAAAAAGTTGAAAAAAAGTCATAGTATAGTATGTCGAAAAAAAAAAAAGTCATAGTATATAGTATGTCGAAAAAAAAAATAGTCATCGTATAGCATGTCGAAAAAGAAAAAAAAAGAGTCATAGTATAGAATGTCAACAAAAAGTCATAGTATAGCATGTCGAAAAAAAGTCATAGTATAGCATGTCGAAAAAGTTGAAAAAAAGTCATAGTATAGTATGTCGAAAAAAAGTCGTAGTATATCATGTCGAAAAAGTTGAAAAAAGCGATAGTATAGCATGTCAAAAAAAGTCATAGTATAGCATGTCGAAAAAAGTCATGAAAAAAAAAAAGTCATAGTATAGTATGTTGAAAAAAAGTTATAGTATATATGTAAAAAGTTGAAAAAAAGTCATAGTATAGTATGTCGAAAAAAAAAAAAAGTCATAGTATAGTATGTCGAAAAAAAAAAAAAGTCATAGTATAGCATGTCGAAAAAAAAGTCAAAGTATAGTCATATAGTATAAAAATGTTGAAAAAAAGTCATAGTGTTGTATGTCGAAAAAGTTGCAAAAAAGTCATAGGATAGACTGTCGAAAAAATGTCATAAAAAAAGTATAGTATAGTGTCGAAAAAAGTTGAAAAAAAGTCATAGTATAGTATGTCGAAAAAAAGTCATAGTATAGCATGTCGAAAAAGAAAAAAAAATGTCATAGTATAGCATGTCGAAAAAAAAAAAAAAGTCATAGTATAGTATGTCGAAAAAAAAAAAAGTCATAGTATAGTATGTCGAAAAAGTTGAAAAAAAAGTCATAGTATAGTATGTCGAAAAAAAGTCATGTAAAAAAAAAAGTCATAGTATAGCATGTCGAAAAAGAAAAAAAAATGTCATAGTATAGAATGTTAACAAAAAGTCATAGTATAGTATGTCGAAAAAGTTGAAAAAAAAAGTCATAGTATAGTATGTCGAAAAAGTCATAGTATAGTATGTCGAAAAAGTTGAAAAAAAGTCATAGTATAGTATGTCAAAAAAAGTCATATAGTATAAAAAGTTGAAAAAAAGTCATAGTATAGCATGTTGAAAAAGTAGAAAGAAAGTCATATTATAGCATGTCGGAAAAAGGAAAAAAGTCATATTATAGCATGTCGGAAAAGTCATGGTATAGCATGTCGAAATAAACTCATATTATAGTATTTCAGAACAGTCATAGTACCATAAATTATAAAATTCAACAAAGAGTCATAAACAGTCCTTGTATAGTATGTCATAAAAAAATTGTTATAGTATGTCATATGACACTGCCCGACTCATACGCTAAGTGAGACAAGAAGAGTGACAAAAGTGATAAATAAGCATATTTATTTAAAACACAACTATAGACTACAAAACAAACTTGGATATCAGTAAGCAGTCATCTAACCATGTAGGAATGTGTGAACTTTCTGCAAAACACAAAACAAAACAGCAGCCACATGACAAAGGGAAGAAAGCGTTGTTTGTTGACTGCCGTTTTGAGGCCTTGAGTTCGACGATTTGGACGTCGTCATCTTGGATTACGGCCGTCGCCATCTTGGCTTTTTGCAACAAATGGATGGAAGTCACCATATTTGGACTGCGGATGATGATAATTTACTAAATGAGCCACACATGAGCCACACCGGCCAAGGTGAGTCTGACAACCCCGGATCCTGCAAGACTACCAAGATACAGCCAGCAAAGATCGCAGTGAACCAAAGTGGAGCGACAGGGTCATCAATTAAGCCACAGGAGTAGTACTTAGACATAAAAATAGTAAAAAGTATAGTATGTTATGAAAATGCATTCAAAAAGTCAAACTATATCATGTCATGTTTATGTCATAGAAAAGTCATAGTAGAGTAACTTAAAAGTTGTAGTATAGCATGTCAAATAAAAGTCAACGTATAACATGTCAAAAAATAAAAAAGTAATTGTATAGCATGCCGAAAGAAGTCATAGTAAGTATGTCGAAAGAGTAAAAAATAAATCATATGTCGAAAAAAAAAAAGTCATAGTATAGCATAAAAAAAGTCATAGTCTAAAAAGTAAAAAAGTCATAGTATAGCATGTAAAAACAAAGTCGTAGTATAGTATGTCAAAAAAAGTTGAAATGTCGAAAAGTTATAGTATAGTATGTCGAAAAAAATTGAAAAAAAGTCATAGTATAGTATGTCGTTATAGCATGTCGAAAAAGTTGAAAAAAAGTCATAGTATAGCATGTAAAAAAAAGTCATAGTATAGCATGTCGAAAGAGTCAGGAAAAAAGTAATAGTATAGTATGTTGAAAAAAGTTATTAAAAAGTCATTCTATAGGATGTCATAAAATCTTATGTCCTGAAAAAAAATCACAAAAATGTCATATAAAGTCATAGTATAAAAAGTAAAGTTTTATGTCATAAAAATGACATAAAACTTCATAGCATGTCGTGAAAATGTCAGCGTCAGTTTTCCTCATCAGTTAGATATTTTATGAAACAAAACTCAAACGACTGATTTTGTACATTTAAAAAGGTTTTTTATTGAGGCTGAACAGGCTGTTAATGTTCCCTCTTTGGCTGTGAGTCAGAACAGACATACATACATGTTGTGCAGCCCCGTCGGACTGACCAGTTTCATCCCTGATGGGGTTTCAGTTACCACAAAAAAAAATACCTGAGCTGGGTTTCCCGACGCTACACTGACTTGATCCTCACTTTACCTACAACACAATGAGCCCAATGTCGGTCCTGTCATGTAATCATGTTTTTTTTACATTTTCAAAAGCAAAATAACAAAAGAATAAGTTTCTTGTGGACACTAAAATTTGACAGTTTTTGTTGTTTCTTTACTTTTATTGTAGATGAAATCGGACTTCAGTGACTGGAACTGAATCATCACTGCACAAGTCTTCATTGTAACAATGATGGTTACATGAGAAGTACATACATGTTGCATACACCTTCACAGTTAATCATCATCAGCATCAGGTAGATCTTAGGCAACATCTGCACCATTAAAAACATGTCATCTGCATATTAGGTAATTATTTACAAGTTCATATAAAAAATACACTGTGAGTTGTAGCAAAAACAATACAAAAATCTTGTAAGTCTTAAAAAGTTTTGAAGTCGTTGCTAAACTCTTACACCACTTCAAGTTCATAGTGGTGAGGTTTGTGGTCCACTTTTAAAATACTGAGCATACAGTTTGGGGGATGGGGGCAATCTAATAGTATCATATAGGATTGCTAAAAGAGAGAATCATTTCAGATTGGTAGTTTTATTTTATCATAAAGAACTAAAACATCTGCACATTCTTTGGCTTCATCAATCTTCGTACAAATTAAACAGGAAGAAAATTCCTGTCAATAAGAAAATCTTCGTCAATAAGAGACCATTGTGATCTTTAGAAAAATAAAAGACAATATCCCTTTCAATTCATTAAGTCAATGCAATTTAACGTACAATTCTCTCGTTAATATGTTGAAACTAGAAGAGGTTTTAATGGAGAACAGTTAAGTTACTTTAACAAGATCAAATCTGGAGGACAATTTAGTGCCATCAAATGGCCACTTGACCTTTTGGTTTCAAAGTCTTGGCAACATCCATTTTTTGTAGTTTCTCCCTACAAATTTCATCCAGTCTTCACTAAATGTGATTCAAAATATATTTGAATTAACCCAAACATTATGCTTTTGTTTTGTGATATGATTGCCTATTGCCTATATTGATTTTAGGTGGCGTTACAGGAATCAGAAATGCTTATGATTCAGACTTAATGAAATTTGGGATACTGTCTGCTTTTTTCGAGGGATCACAGAAGCTCACGATAGCTGTCCAGGAATGACTCCTGACGATTTTTGTTTGGTGAGTGTCAAGGTTTTTTCATTTTCAGAAACCTTTTAAAGGCTATTTTTAATTTTTGAAACATTTTCAAGCCTTAGGAATCTCCCCCTCAAGTATTTTGATTATTGCAGAACATTTGAGAAATATATCTGATTGTTTTCCGCAGTCATCTTTCAGGCCACATGTATAATTAATCAATAAGGAGTTTCCCTTTTAAAATATATAAAAACATAACGTGAAGTTCATATCTTTTCAAATAATTACCAACTGGTTGGTCACTGTGTTTTTAGTTAACCTGCTGGCTATTTAAACAATCCCTGTATTTTAGATTTAGTGTCACTTTCCTCTCATTTTGGAGAGAAGCTTCAACCAGCGGTAAGATAACAAACACGACGCTCTGAACAAAAAAGTTCAGAAATTATTTCTGAATTCAACAATAACAGGAAGAAAGTTAAATGATCCTCCCTGCAGTGACATCATAAAAACAGTGAGCTTTGAACAGAGGCCCAGAAACACATAAAACTCTAAAATGATTGTAGAAATGTTCAATTCAAGTAACGAAATGTAGAAAAACACCAATTTGAGTTAAGTGTGTTTTGTTTTTTCTCTCCGAGCAGCAGCAGCAGTGTTATTGTCGCTCTGCAGACCTCACAGGTTCCTCTCCACGCACCGCCCGTCATCGGCGTCCGGGCAACGGCAGGTGGAGCCGCCGAGCCGCGGCAGGCACAGGTGAGAACAGCCGCCGTTGTTGGAGCAGTAGTTGTAGGCTAACAGGGGAGAGAAAGGAACAATGTAAGGAAGTCATTAATACCCACGCTGAAACTTTATATCTGGTCAAAGCATCTGTCAGAAAGCTGCATTAGATACAAGAGGTTCAATTAAAATGTATAAATAATAATAGCAATCGTATGTAAAGTTTACAACAACTTGCGGCAACTTTTTTCAGAATAAGGAACAAGTTTTTTCCGCTTTCAGTTAATCTTATGTTAGCTAGGCGCATGTTAGCAAGCTAACAAACTAGCAAAAGTCTTTAAATTTTGCATCGAAAATCTATTTTGGCATTAAAAACTGAAAATTTAAAGCCATGCATTGAAATGACAATATTTTGTTAGGTCAGTTTGAAAAAAAAGTGTCACTGAAAAAATATTTCAGCATTAAAACAATTTGTCACTGAAGGAAAATCTGTTAAAAATGTTTAAAAAAATGTCACTTAAAACAAAAAAATTTGAATGCAAAAAATATAAAATATTTTGAATGCTTTGTCATATTTTTCACTGGTTAGTTTGTCTACAACCTTTTCCAATTCATGTGTTTCAATGCTAATGTTTCCCTTTTAGGTTCAGGGTTTGTATTCAATACCAAATTTCATTTTCTATGACAAACTTTGAAGTCATTGTCAGGCTCCACAATCCAAAAACGGCAACATAAAACATTTGATGGTTTCTGGTTCTCAAATGTGAGGATTCGCTGCTTTTCTTGTTCTTACATTTTAGTGAATGTATTAGTTTATGAAAGTCGAACGAAATTTTGCTGAAGTGACCTTTTACTCTTACACATTATGAAGGGTGTGTTTCACTTCTTTGTGTTGTTTTATAGATTGAACAATTAATCAAGAGAATAATATGCGGATGAATCATCGATCATGAAAGTAGTTGTTCTCATAATACCTGTGAGGCCAAACTAAACATCTTTTCCACTAGTGCTGACAGTGTGTTCAGAATCTTAAAAAGGCAGCATGACTGTATTAAAAGTCAATAGAAAGCTGCTGTAGTAACAGTTCAGTGTCAGATTCCTCCAATGCTTCCAAAATTTCCCCAATAAAAGACATAAACGTTCCACCAATCATATCATTTAGCTTCCTCTGTTGAGAGAGAGAAAACCCTGACCATGAAGTAGTTCTGGGCCAGAAAAAAATTCAACAGCAGCTTCTAGATTTCACCAAACATCCCAAACTCTGGAGGGTTTCATCTGCAACTTAAGCCTCCTTTTCCTTTATTCTCAAACAGCCCAAGAGTGAGAAACGCCCCTCAGCGCTGTGCTGTACGTTAAACGTCTTTGTTAACAGATTGGACCGCCGGTGACGCACGCTGTAAAAACACGACAGTGATATCAAAAACATGTTGCCAAGTAAAACAGGAATGTTTAGTTAGGCTGCAGCTTTAGGAAGTGGATGAACGGTTCATCATTGGCGGCCGAAACCCCGTCTGTGTTACAGAGAAAACCAGCAGGTGGACGGTGAAGCCGTTTCTCATCACTGTATTGTTCAGGGCTCGGAGCCAGATGTGAGTCCCCATATCCACAGCTGGCATCCCCCCCCCGATTTCACTTCCCCCAGAGTTCCCACGCTTATATCCGTTCACATTAATATGTGCATCTGGAATCAATTAGTACGGTCACTGAGTACATCGGTGCTCCGATCCAAGACTCCACCGCGCTGCTCGGGGTTCCTGTTCTTCATACAAACACGACTGAGGTGGCTTGAGTTGATAACAATAAGATAAAGTTGCAACTAAAGATGATTCAGTTGCAACTCAGTTGTTGTTGCAGCAGCACAAGGAAAGCAATAAATACTGATAAATAAATAAAGCTAGAAAAAATGAATTATAAATATGTAAACTGAGGTAAAGGCGTGATTAAGTCAGCAAGTGTCAACAGTGAACACCAGACAGATGACATGATACATTAGTGGTTCTTTGTGTTTGTCTGTATTAATATAGAGATGTAATATGTATATGATATTTAATACAATACAAAAGTCTGATTTTATCAACATAATACGGTAAATTATTGATTTAGGAATGACTGGATTCTTCAGTTCTTTAAAGCTAAAGTTTATCTGCAACTGTTTTTAAATCCAAACATGCAGCTCATTCACAGTCAGCTGGATCATGACAAAGACTTTTTACACAAAACAATGCTATTGTTGGTCTTTACTGGTAGAACATTCAGTACAATGTCGGACATCTTTAAACATCGATAAAACAGTGTCAGATACAAATGACTCCTTTTATTCGGCAGCTAAGCTGGCTCTGTTCAAAGTTTGGCGAGCATCTATCAACGCCATTAAAGCTCACGCAATGTTCGAATTGCACTGTGGCTTTCACAGGTGGGAGGGAACTCTACACATTCTGGTGCATGCATGAATGCACCCGCCTACGTGCAAAAATATGCTTTCCATACATTTCAATTTGTACCCAGATTATTTAGCCTGGGAACGCAAAGAAACAATATATTCACTGTTTAAATGTACAACAATAAAAACACCAACGCACATAGTTTCTGTCTCTGCGTTAAACAGACCAGCTGCATCCCATGATGATTACGAACCCACAGCCTCAAATGTTGGTCGTACAAAAACTACAACAAGATAACTTTTCTAACAGCAGTTTATATAGAAGTCTATGAGAAAATGACTCTACTTCTCTCTTGATTTATTCCCTCAGTAAACATTGTAAACATGAGTTTATGTTCTCAATCTCTAGTTTCAAGTCTTCTTCAATACAGCATGATGTTCATTTAGTAAACGATGCTCCATTTAGAGTCAAATAGACCATAAAGCAGAGTATGCTTTAGGGCGGGCTCAGTGTGATTGACAGGTCTCAGTGTGATTGACAGGACCGCCACCAGAGCCTTATACAGCTTCTCTACGTCACTCCTCCGCATTTCCAAATATGGTATCGTTGGTTCATCGGTTGCAAAAAAGCCAAGATGGCGACGGCCAAATTGCCAAACTTCAAAACGGCAGTCCACAAACCAATAGGTGACGTCACCATGACTACGTCCACTTCTTATACACAGTCTATGTGTGCAACATGCACTTCCCAAACACGGCCACAGCAGGAATGAACAGCAACAAATTGTTAGAAATTGTTAGGCGCAAATAAACATGCTATTAACACTATTAACCCTAGCCTCAGTAACCCAAATATACAGGAAAATGTATATTTATACAGATGAAAAACCGTGGCACCACAAATGAGGATTTATCAGACCTCCTCCTTCTCAAATGAGGCTTTCAGGGGAGTCGAGCTCCTCGTATATCCCCATATTTTTACTTCTTGAGCTCACAGAATAAAGGCCTGGTCACACCAGAAAGTATCACAGTGGAGTTCATCCTTGCAAAACAGATGGTGCTAGAAACTTAGTGGCGTAGTGATCACTCACAGGGCCCAGTCACTGTTACAGTTACAAGATTTATTATGGGACAAAAAGTGTCTCCACCGAGACCAAAACTCAAACATGTGCTCACTGACTGTATTTCTAAACACAAGTTAGTCTGAACACAGAAAAACTAGTATTACCAGGCTCTTTCCACATTTCTTATAGTTGAAACTCATATTTCTTTCTTGATTTCCTTGATTCTACTCCTTCATTGTTCTTTGACCTGGACTAACTAATCTGTAGCTTGTAACTGAATCGTAGCCGTACCTTGTTGACATTGTGTCGTTGTCGTGGTGATGCCGTACAGCCGAGAGCGTTTCTGTGGCAGAAACTCTTCCGTCTCTTTCTCTGAGTGACGGTCCACAGCGACCACCGCCTCCCTGAAAAATAACCCCCAGAAAAAGGAAAGGAAAGAATTTACCAGAGACCACACAGAGATGTTAGATGGTCAGATTATTGTGTCTCCTAAACAACCTTTTATGTGACAGTTATGGTCCAACAACGGAGCTAAAATTAGCAGCTCTTACAGCAGTAATGTTTATTTAAAATCCACTCAGACTCTTGACTTGCCCATTATTATGTTACTAAATCCTACAATTTATGACAATGTGTTCAGGTGTGTTGGACAAGACAAATACCAGCTGAGGATTTATAGAAAACCACTTTGTTCATGGGACTAATTCTGCTTTTAAATGTTCCAGATTGAAAGTAATGAGGTGACCAGACGAAATGTGTTACCTCCTCCAGTCGGTGTAGTAAAGGTTCTTTCCAAAGGAGACGAGAGCAAAGGGATACTGGATCCCTTCAACGATCTGCCTCCTCAGCCTGCGGTGAGGATCCATACACTCCACCTTACGAGTTCCTGCAGACCAATCAATCAATCAATCAATCAATCAATCAATCAATCAATCAATCAATCAATCAATCAATCAATCAATCAATCAATCAATCATCATCATCATCATCATCATCAGTGAGGACCACATGACGGAGAGTAAACCTGGACTAACAACAACACGGTGATGGATCAGCTCTGGGGGTTCAGGTTCATGTCAGTTGAGTCTCACCTGCGTCGGCCCAGCACAGCTGCTGTTCCTCGAGGTCAAAGGTCAGACCGTTGGGGAGGGCCAAGTCGTCTTTCACCAGGACGGTTCGATCGGTCCCGTCCATGTTGGACATCTCAATTTTGGGCCCGTCTCTGTTCCAGTCTGCCCAGTACAGCTGCCTGCACCAACAGGACAAACCCAGTTAGAACAACTACTGCTGCTAGTATTCGTTTCCCTTCTACAACTACTACTACTTACCACCGCCACTACTACTAACTACTACCACTACTCTTACTACTACCACCTACTATTATTACTAACAACTACTAATAACTACTACAACCACCACCTATTACTAGTACTGACTACTACTACCTGATAACTGCTCCTACAACGACTCCTGTTTCTACTACTACTAACAACTACTACAATGACTACTACTACAACCTACTTACTAACAACTATTACAGACTACAAACAATAACAACAACAACTACTACTACTACTACTACTACCACTGACTACTACTAGTAACCGCCAACTTACAACTTCTGATATTTACTATAACTGACAACTAACCACTACTACTACTTAAACTACTACTATTACTAACTACCGACTAACAACTACAACTAACAACTTCTTCTAACTACCACTACCTAAAATCGCAAATATTTCTATTACCACAACTAACAACTACCTACTTAGAACTACGACTAAAAACTCCTACTAATTACTACTACTACCTACTGATAATACTACTGATAAACACTATTATCACTTACTACTACTAACTACTACAACCACAATTTACTACTACTACTAAACTACTTTTAGTACTACAACTGAATACTACTGCTACTATTTCTACAATTTACGACTTCTACCGCTACCACCAACTCCTATTACTACTACTAACTACTACTACTGCTAGCTCATATCATTATTACCACTGTCACTACTGGTATTTTGGGTTCAACCATCATTTTAATACCATCTTAAAGACATCATGTTACTTATGGAACTCATCAGTATTTCAATCAGAACATTTACAGGTCTCCTCGTGTTACTTCTCGAGCACTCACCCGTACGCCGGGTTGGTGACGATGGGTCGAGGGTTGATCAGGTCGGTGTCAAACAGGACTCGCCGCTGGCTGCCGTCCAGTTTGGAAACCTCCACGGTATCTCGCATGGAGTCGGTCCAGAAGAGGAGGCGGGCCACGTGGTCGATGGCGATGCCCTCAGGACTCTGGAGCTCTGAGGACGACAAGGAAAGACATCAGTCAGTGGACGGACTACGGATGGATCAGCCACATTGGACCGCCACATGCAGAAAGATACTGAGTTAACTTTTGATTTAACCTTTTAGAACGAAGCCTTTAACGAGCAGAATCAGAGCCATCTTTTAAAATCACTTCACTAAAAAGTATCCTGTTCCTCTATCATTTTATTTCCACTATGTCTTATCTTTTTAATGTTATTGTTTTCAATTTTTTTAATGTGATTTTTGTGTATTTTATTTCCGTGTTGATTATTCATATTTTTGTAACTGTCTGATTTTATTTCATTGCAGTCCTGAAATGTTTTTTTAACGTGGTTCAACCATGGAAAACTCTTTGACACTTTAAAAAAAAAAAGTTTTGTATAAATAATTTCATATAGTTTCATTATTATTATTATTATTATTATTATTATTATTATTATTATTATTATTATTATTATTATTATTAAGATGCCATTAAATCCACTTCATCGTGTACACCTGAGCAACTTGTATCTACATAGTATCAGCTGGTTACCAAGCTAGGTAGAGTAGGTATGATCAATTAAAACAAAAAGTAAAAACCCTGAAATTCATAAAAGATTTACGTTATTCAAACTTTGGACGCTCTCCAAACTTCTTTGACTTTGGTCCAGAACAAGATGTCTCAACATTTTGTAACTTCTGCTTTGAAAAAGGCTCTATAAATTAAGTTTTCTTGCCCAATTTGCATCTGTGTGATCATAAAGAATTGAAATGAAATAAAAGGTGTACATTTATTACGGGTTTGTTATGGGATGCAGACACCTGATTCGTGGACACAAACCCATCTACTTCCTGTTTGGACACATAAAAAGGACTTTGCTTGGTGCAATGAGACATAAAACGTTGGCACTTGATATAAATTGTAGGCTGACAATGATAAGGAGTATGATGCATGTTTATCATGTCACTCAGCCTCTCTCAAGATAATTTGACAGGTGATTTGATGTCTGTTTCACCTGTAGTGACGACCGGGATGACGTCTCCTCCACTCAGACGAGCCCTGCTGATAGCCGGCCCGGTGATGTCGGTCCAGTAAACCATCTTCTCCACACAGTCATAAGCCACGGCGATCACCACCCGGTCCTGAGAGGGACGCAAAGGAGGAGACAGACCGTTTCATTCAGCTGGAGTTTCATTTTCAAAGAGTCTTTTGTGTTGGAGTGACAGAACGTCAGCGACCCATCGGACTCGACGACGCCAGTACTGACGGAGAGCTTTGTGTTCAGCTGCAGTGCATTAATACATTGATTTATGGGCTCCATGACGGAGAAGAAAAGAGCTGAAATCTGTTAAGGAACAATTAAAGGATTGTTTCACAGCAACCAGGAACGCTCATTCATGTGTGTGTACGTTGTTCAATATGAGGACCAAAAGCCGCCATCAGAAGAATTCTCCAAAGTCAAGAAATTCCATTTGTAACTTCTACAAGGAGCTCATTCTCTCAGCATTTACTTTGAATCATTCCTACTTTTCAAACTATAATAAAGACACATTTTTTTGTAGAATTATCCTTTAAAGAGGATTATATTTTGGAAAAAGGGTTAAAAGAAGGGTCTTACATTTTGGAATGATAGAAGATAAGATGGATATTGGCTACATCTCTGTGTTTCCATAGTAAGGAGAGGTCCAGGACAATATTTAGCCTAGCTTAGCACAAAGAGGTGGAAACAGCTAGCCTAGCTCCGTCAAAAAGGGAAACCCACCTCCATGAAACTCCAACATAAGACTTATTATCAAGTCTTGTTTCTGAATTCATTAGAATCGGTGATTTGTTAAGAAACATGTCTTTTTGTTATGCCTGTTGACTCCTTAAAGAAGCAAAGTTATGAGCTACTTTTCTGACATCTGAATGTGTTGAAAGTGATGCTGTTTTTCTAGCCATGCTAGCAGTGTAGCTAAATGTTGTCAGCCCACCACTGAAATATCTTTAGCAACTTTAGATTGATTGCTTTTGAGTTTGGTTCAGACAATCATGTTCCCTTATGCATGAATTGTAATAACTCAAGTCCAATAATTTGATTCAGAACTAATGACATTCCCATCAGCCTCAGCTCCACTTTGTGTTTAGTGATAATTAGCAAATTTCGTTAAATTTGCTAATGTGCTAATGTGAGTTGTTGTCTGTCTGAAGTAAGTCAGATTTTCATTGAAGTAACCTGATATCAATGGCTGCCTGAAAGAAAGGAAATCTATATAAAACCTGGAGATTTATGGGAGGTCATGTTGTTGGCCTTCAACAATGAATTTAAACCAAATCTTACTGGGATGTGCAGCAGAGGTTTGGCCTCCTCCTTTTTGATGTTGTATCCATCCAGAGGTACTTGTTCGATCTTCCCGCTCTGAGCGAACAGCAGGTGTGTTCCTGGAGGGACGGGGTGAACGTCAGTGCGCGGGGTCGGACCCCCCGGAGTGGGAGTCACTGCCTGGTCGATACCTGAGAGTTCATTGATTGGGTGAAGCAGAGTTTAGTTAAAGGAGGAAAATATTCATGTGTGTCTTAAACAGGCCCTATTATGCTATTTTCCGGGTGCATATTTTTATCTCAACTTACAGTTACAACATGTTTACATGCGTTAATGCTCATAATCCGCCTTGTTTTTTTCATCCTGGCTGTCCTGCAGCACCTCTTCTCACCCTCTCTCTGAAACGCTCCGTTCTAGTGCTTGCTCCTCCCTCCAGAAAGCAAAGTCTGTTCTGATTGGTCAGCTAGCCCGCTCTGTTGTGATTGGTCACGATTCACATTTAAAAAAACTCTTCCTCCGGAGCTTCAGCTCCGTCTCTTTCTTTTGTTGTTTGAGGGCCAAACTAGCCGGAAGGAGTTTTACGTCACTTCTGTAACATTGTGACCTCATAAAGTTACCGAAGTGAAGGAGAAAATTAAATGGAGCCGTTTCAGGAGCTCAGGAGCTTCTGAGGGGGAGGGCAACTCCTTTTAGGCGTGGACTTCAGGTTTTACACTCTACGGACCTTTTACATGTACAAAAATATATATAACACACTAAAGAAGAGGGAAAATGTGGAAAAGCATAATAGGGCCACTTTAAATAAACAGAATAGAGGCATAAGTTTGTTAGAGGATAGAGTTGACTCACACAGAGGGGTGCTGCCGGGTCCTGTGCGGGTGTTGGGGATCTCCTGGCCGTTGGCGTCCACGCACCAGCACTGTCCGATGCTGGTGTGACACTGCGTGGACTCGTAGGCTCCGCGTTGGTCACACTGAGGGACGTACTGACCGACGGATGGCCGAGGACGGAAGTAAGACAAGATACCGGAGCCGGAGGTGGCCGTCTGGGCTCTTTCTCTGTGAAGCTCACAAAGGGTCTTCTCGGGCTCTGGGAACAAACAAATAACAGAAAGAGTGAAAAAAACATACTGTACATCCATACAGACCTTTTTTTTTTAAATACACATTGTCGCTGTTACACAGTTCTCACTGATTCATACTCATATTTTATGTCTACCTTTTATATATAAAAAAAAAATATGAATACATATCACACTTTCTAATCTAAACCTTTCCTATTTTTCTTTATATTTCATTATGTATACACATTTTTTTGTATTTTTTTCACACTTGCTTTGGTAATGAAAATTGAATTATCCCATACCAATAAAGCCTACTTGCATAAAAAAATTTGAGAGACATTTACAGTTAAAATGTTCTTCTAAGCAACACGAAGAACTCTGCTGAAGGCAAACCTGGTAGTCATTTTTTACAATCTCACTTTAATTTGGACTTCACAAGTATTTATTTTATGTCAGCAAAGACACATGATTAAAGGAAAACTGTAGCTCTACATTTTGGGGAGAGATATCAATCTCATGTTAAGTACAGAGCTGGAGTCAGGATGTGGTTAGTGGGGGAAAAGCTTGACTCCATCCAAAAATACACCAATAATCCTATAGCCTCTTCTTTTTTGATAAATTATATATAAATAATTCAACAAATTTTTTGAATAACTTTTGGTTATAAAATGTCCAAGGTGATTTTTTTAAATATCTTGACTATCGAGAAATGTTTAAATGAGTGATTGTTTCAACACTATATCCATTAAATTTGGTTTACTTTATTATTTATTATATTATTATTATATATTATTATTATTATTATTAGCTTACTAGTTGAAAAGACAACTTGGATGTTGACATGAATTACTTCAGAAACTCTAAAATTGGTTTAACTTGAAAATCCAGTCTCATAATCAGACTTTTGGCCTAATAAATCAATCAAATTTGATTAAGTTCCTGTTCTATTGTCATATAACAGTTATTTATCTTACTAATTGTTGCTTCTTTTTTCACAGTATACAAAATCAAATAATATTCTATACAACCTAAAAAATAAAAAATAAAAATCTGAATTGTTAATATAAATATATATCCTCTATATTTAGATCCTCTAATCCTATTTAGATCCTCTGAATCCTATCCTCTAAATATGTATCCCCTATATTTTGTATTTTCTTGCTTGTGAGCGGGTTTTCTGTACGTGGCAGTTGCAGATAAACATGTGAGTGAGCCTCGGAGAAAACCGCAGATTAAAGACGAGCAGGAGGCTCTTCATGTCTGCGGTCACATCCAGAGGGCCACAGTGACATCTGGAGGAGCCTCTACACTCTAATCCTCAAGGGTATCTGCGAGACGAACCGCAGAGCAGCCATAACACCCCCCATACGAGAGACAGCAGCGTGTCCTCACAGCTCCACGTCTGATAACAACAATCAGACCAAAAAAAAAGAGATTCAAGAAGAAAAGAAGACCCCTGAGAGAGTAAAGGGACGAAGATCAAAGAGCGTCCTGGCAAAAGGACATGGAGCCGCTTATAGTCAGTGAGAGTAAGAAAGAGACGCTGTGACAAGTTATGACAGAGGACAAAGGAGTTATGCCTTTCAGAGGCCAGACAGGTCATTAAAAAGGATGAAAATATGAGAAAACTTTGGTGCTGAGGAGTGAGCTGTAATTAGCTTTCAGATGCTGAAAACTGGAATCACTGGAGGATTCTGCAGTTGGAACGAAGCCAAACCACCAACACATAAACAACAACAACAAATTCAACCAACAAACTAATCCTGCTCTCCAGTTTTGGGTTGCATCCTCATGGTTGAATACACCTATTGTATGTTGATTTAGCTAAAAACATCAGGTAAATAAATGTTATACTTCAGCCAATCAGGTGTCTGCGTGATAAATGTGACAAAACAGATCTAGAGGGAGAAGAATTCACCTTTAGCTTTAATAAAAGTAGAGTAGTAAATGTCCCGCTTTCACACTTTTGATTGAAGTAAAAGTGAAGTATTAGTAAACATATATACTCAAGTATTCAAAGTTAATGTACTTATTCTGAATAAGAAGTTATACTTTGGCTGTTGGTGAAAACTAAAATATTTGTACATGTTTTCAGATCCGATGGAGAAATAAAGAAAAGTATAAAAACACAAATGTTTCTTTTACAACAGCATGATAACTCATTTCAGGGAAATTTTCCCAAAAACCAAAAGAAACAGAGCCACTAAATCCAGGAAAAACGACCAACACTTCATATGTAAAATGACCACAAAAATAATATTCATATATATTATATAAAGCTCATAGCAGTGGTGGAAAATAACCAAGGACATTTACTCAAGTTCTGTACCTACGTACAAGTTTGCATTACTTGTACTTTACTTGAGTGTTTCCAGTTTCTGCAACTTTATACTTCTTCTCCACTAACTGCATCTCCAATGCAAATATTGTACGTTTTAGTCCTCCTCAGGTAAACACTGTTAGCTCCGTCAGCACTGTTGCTATTGTTTGCACTGCTATCTTCTAGCCGGCGGCTTAGCTGTCTCCATGTTGAGAGCCGTGTGGAGGAAATTGAAAGGTTCTGAATTTCGTATAAAGCATCTTAATAACTTTAGATATTTTGCAGATTCATTAAAACAAAATACAAATCAACTAAAAATCATGATTTATAATAATTTAGAATAAACTATCCAGTAGTTAATAAGAGTATTACAAATGAGCTCAACCTTTAAGAGCTGCAACACTGAAGCGATTAATGGATCAATAATTATATTCCAAAAATATATATGATTCGGAAATGTGTCATTCTGCTTCAGTACTTTTACTTTTGGTATTTAGGTTTATTTTGATACTAATTATTTAGTATTTTTATACGTTTTGACTGTAGGACTTTTACACTATGATAATACTACTTAAGTAAAGATTCGGAGTACTTCTTCCACCCCTGCTTAAAAGGGACAAGACATCAGGACGAGACACACTGTAGACTTGTTTTGTAATTCAGTCTATCAGCTCCTGTTATTTTATCTTATTTTATCTTATTTTATAACCCTGAACTGATCTGAAACCGCGGAGTTAACGGAGCCTCGAACACAAACCTCAGCTGTGCGTCACCAAGTCTCTGTTGAGTCTAACATGAAATCTGTTTACGTTCTCATCACTCCATCACCATCCTTCAGCGCTCCGCTCCATCAGCTCAACCTTCAGCTGAATGTTTACACTCTGCAGAGTTTACACAGCTTCCATTAGTCTCTGTAACGTCTGGAAAAACAACTTCAGTCTGCCACCACTAACAAACTAAAACACCCAAAACATTTATATTATTAAAGCTCTTTGTCAATCAGGAGACAGAAGTTAAAGGTTTTAACCCATTAAGCGCTGCTGGAATGTAACTAAGTACATTTACTCAAGCACTGTACACATTTGAGGTACTTGTACTGTAATATTAAAAGACTGACATGATGGACATTAGAGAGAATACAAGTTTAAAGCACTTCAGCATTGGCTTCACTTTTCATACCAAAGAGTTGCCACCTGACCGTGGCAGACTTTGTGACATCAGCAAATATCAAATTGTCACCCTATCTCTTAACACACAGGCCGTGTCGGACAGCGTGTAAGTCACCTACCTGAGGATGTGGGGCTGCATTGGAAGCCGTCGCCATGGAAACCGGGTTGGCACTGGCAGGTGTAGGAGCCTTGCGTGTTGGTGCAGAAGGAGTCACGGTGGCATCGACCCTGCTGACACTCGTCTACGTCTGAACGGGCAGAAAGAAAATACAAAGATGAAGGTAATATCCTGACACATCAACCACCATGTTTGGAGCTTTACAACGCAGTACCACTAATGGACACTAGGTGCTGGCTCCAAAAAATCTTCATGGAAAACTACTTAAAATGTATCTTTATAAGTACTTTAAATATGTGGTGTAGGCTTTATCCTGACATTTCTAATTTACACTACTTTGTTATCGTGGTGGCCATTTTTGAAAACTTTATTCTTTTTTCATTAACTTTTTCTGGACTTTTCCACAACATCAACCTTTTAGGCGCTTTCAGGCTTTTTTAGCAAACTATTTTCAAGATCAAGAATTGTCATAAGTTTTTGTTAAGTTAATGCAACAGTGTCTCAATTTTTTTTTTATATTGGGATCCAAAATCCAAATTTGGTGTTTCCTAGGGAGCAAAACTAAAGAAGGCACAATTTACCACAACAATATCTCAATTAGTCATTAATAAATCCATTCCATTAATAAGTAACATGGATTAAAAAACTGAGGATGATTTTTTGTAATTAAGATTTTTTTACATTCTAATCTTAATTGATTGAGTACGCTCACTAACTAGAAACTTCTACCTGTTTATACCTGAACACACTGCAGTTTTTTTAATCTACTTTAATAATTTCTATATTTCAAGTTCTGCACACTTATGTTTTATGTCTTAGATTCCATTTTTACAAGCATTTCTTTTGTATTCATACATATTTATAGAAGCATTGTCTGAGGGAGCAATGCATTTTATTGCCAACATCTGCTCCGCTGTGATTGTTTATGACCTAAAATATAAAGAACTTGAATATGTAGAATGAGACATGGAGTCTTCAGCCTCGCTAGCAGCTCTGTGAGGCTGTACTTTAGGCACGTCGACAAGATTTTGTAAAGAAGATGTTTAAAAGAAAAACAGTCCTGGACGTTTTGTCCTGTTTTCTCTCCACATATGAACATTCTTCTGCTCAGAACCTCCTGAGCGAGGGAGATTTATATACAAGAGATGAGCTGCACAGCTGTAAGGCAGTGTTCTGCATTTCCTGTCCAGGTGGAAACATTTCCTGTCCAAGAGGCCCACATCACTAACTTACAGTATGTTAAGCTGAAGAAACAAAAAGTCTCAAATTCTGCAAGTTCTGCTGTTTGATAAAGCATGTACACTGCTGTTGAAAAGTCTGGAATCAGCTGTTACATTGATGTTTTACTTCTTTTCTTTAATAACAACTATTTTAACAGAGATAAACGGTATAAATCAGACATCAAATGTATTCATTACGTTTGAAAAAGTCATAATAAAAGAAGAAAACTAAATTCTTAAATAAGAAGAATTCTTTCTACTTTGTTCATATAACATCTCTTGTCATTTTTAAACATTTGTCAAAATGGTGACATTTTTGCATGGTTCTGATAATTTGTCCGTTGAACGTATTATTTGATAGCGCAAATTTGTGTTTTTTTTTTTTATCTCCCTCCATAACACCTGCAGGGCTCGACTTTAATATTTATCTGGAGAAGGTTAACTGAGCCGAGTTGCAGACAAAGTAAAACTTTCAAAGAATTCTTCTAGCAAAACAAATCAAATGTTTAGTTTTTTTCTTCTGTTTGACCTTCAGCAATTACTTTATCAATGCTTTTAATGCATCTCAGCTGAGACTGAAGTCATAACACAGAAGATCAGCAGTCAGTCTTCATGTCTGCAGACTCCATCAACACGACAGCGGACAAACTGGGTGAACTCACCGTGACACACCCGACCGTCACCCACGAACCCGGGCAGACAGGAGCAGACGAAGGCCGATCCTCCGGTGTAGCTGCAGAGAGCTCTATCAGGAGCATCACAGTGATGGCTTCCTCTCTGACAGTGATCCACCGGCCGGTTCTCCTCTGCAGAAGGACAAAGACGACATGTTAGCAGAGTTAAAGGGACTGAATGTGTCGGGTGTAACAGGAGGAATAACTGCAGTCTGACTGAGAAAGTTTCACTTCATCTTTCAGCCCTTTTAGACTGTTTTCTCTTCTTGGTGGACGACAGATGTCAGAAAATTACAGTTAATACTTTTAAATACTAAAATCACTATAGATACCCGTCTACGTACTTCTTTATGCTTTTGGTCTGGGTCTGTTTTTCCTGCGTGTATACATTAACACACACTCACACAGTATTTTTTCGCCCCTAAGATCTGAAAATAAACCAGCAGGGCTGCAGGATATGGGATAAAATATGGGATAAAAATGCTAAAAATAAAAATAGATTTATTAAAAATAATGCAACATTTCAAGAAATAAATACGCAAAGACAAATAAAAAAACATTTATGAAAGAAAACCACAGCGATCTGTTTATTTGCTTTAATCGACTGTCACTTTTCCCCCCTATTTGAATGCATACCTATGTTTTTCATTATTATTTTAGTTATGTGTTTTTTAAAACCGGTCAATGCACATAACATTTATTGTCTGTCTTAAAAAAAAAAGTTGTACAATGTTTGTTGTCTTTTTCACTTAAGGTCCATTGTACCCAACAACTTCTGATTCATCAAACTGATCTCTGCAGATTCATCCTGCTTCACAGAGTCTTTCTGTTTCAGGTTTGTATTCTCATAATAAATCACATCTTCTGTGTTCAGCAAAGAACATCAGTTTGAAACATTTTGTCCCACTTTCAGTCGTACAACTCCTTTATTGTTTAGTGAGTTGGCGGCTTTAATAACATCTGTATGTGCAACAAGGGATTCTTCAAACAAAGTCACACACACAGACACACACACACACACACACACACACACACACACACACACACACACACACACACACACACACACACACACACACACACACACACACACACACACACACACACATTCCTCCCACCCATACAGCTGTCATCACACACACTTAAAACATACCGATGCAGGTCTTTCCATCGCTGGCGAACACGAAGCCGGTCGAACACTCACAGCGGAAAGTTCCGGGCTGATTATTGCAGACGGCGTTGGATCCACAGATCTGAGGAGTCTCCCTGCACTCATCAGTATCTGACAGTAAAAAAACAAACAAGGAGGTGATTGATATGTAGTATAGCATGTAGAATGTACAGTCCCTCAGAAGACAGTAGCGAGTAATTGAGATTACCTCACACTACAGTTTTTGTTTTATTGTCAAAAACTGCTTTTGCTTTAGAAATCATGGTGAGTGTTTTTTACATCCGGTGTAAGGAAAGAAAAACCACACAGATGAATCTGAAAAAATCCTGAATTTGATTTCTTCTTTTAACCTGCATCACAAATAATCTGATTTATTTTCACCACTGACCAAATTGAACTCTAATACAACCTCTTTAAATCTTCTTGACGAGTGTAAAAAAGGAGATTGAGGACCAGAGAGAGAAGTGAATTAGTCTTTAAATGGGAGAGAGAAAGGATTGAATTCATTACTTCTATCCAACAACATCATAGTCGCACATATTCTTCAGGTTCTACGGATTCAAAAGTGAGATCACAAAGCAAACTTTGAGTTCCTGACTGCAGCTTTATGAAGGATTTGGTCACAAATGACGCTCATCACTGTAAGTATCCGTAGCATTTGCAGGGATAACAGTCGGAATCAACTTTATTTATGTTACGAAATGTAAAAATGAAATGCAATTCATAATGCTTTCTGTAAGATTAGAATACATTTTAAGACAAAAACAACAGTAGTAGTATTACCAGCACCAGAAGCAGAGCTAGTACTAGCTGTAGTATTACTCAGTCTTTTGGAACAGATGCCGTTTAATATAGAGGGAATAGAATATGGGTCAAATTTGGTCTGAACGGATCATTTTTCCTAATAGATGCAGTTAGAAATGTTGACCTTTGAGTCAATGACAAAGTGCAGACCGTCGTCCAATCAGAAAATTAACTGCAGTAACAGCTGTTGCCTGAAGGTGGCAGAAGATTCTTAACTGCTGCAGCTATGACTTATTTTTGCCTGTAGGTGGCGCAGGTCGGACTGTAACTGCAGGTGTTTCATCAGTAAGTTTAAGTAAATGTTTGACACACGTTTTCATTGTACTGTTGCATTTTTTGCCCAAGTTTGTTCACAAAGAAATTAGACAATAACTTTCACCACCGATCATGTGTCGTCAATATGCGAATATGCGGAGGTTATGTTACCGTGGCAGTAGCGTCCGTCTCCAGTGAAACCAGTCGCACATTCGCAGGTGAACTGGAGGCCATCGGCTGGTCGGCACATGGCGTTGATGTCACAGCCGTGTCTGCCGGTGAAACATGGGTTCTGCTCTGGAACATTGCCTGTAAATACCAAAAATTTAAATGCTGCAGGTTGTATAACTGTATAACAACTGTATAACTGTATAACAACAGCGGAGACCACAGTCTGTCAACATGCTGACCAGTATGTGTATTTATTGTCTGTGTAGTTGTATAGTATGTGTATTTATTGTCTGTGTAGTTGTATAGTATGTGTATTTATTGTCTGTTGTATAGTTGTATTGTATTATGTGTATTTATTGTCTGTGTAGTTGTATAGTATGTTGTATATGTGTATTTATTGTATGTGTATTTATTGTCTGTGTAGTTGTATAGTATGTGTATTTATTGTCTGTGTCTGTGTAGTTGAGCTGCTGCAACACTTGAATTTCCCCATGGGGATCAATAAAGGAATATAATAATAATAATAATTATAATAAAATCTACAGTCGGAAACATCTAATGTTTTACAGGCCTAATCAAAGCCTGTGTATGGAGAGATGAAAACAGCCGGAACATGTTTTAGCTTTACAACAACCGAAAAAACAGGGGAAGATTAGCCAACAAGAAGAGAGGACGTTTGTTATTCCTTTTTTTTTTTTTATATAAATAATTGTATTGTTTTATCTTTTAAATGTCAAAAAAAGTCTTCAAATGTCTATGTTTCTTCTGACCAACAGTCCAAAACTCAAGACAGTCAGTCCACATAGAGCACCCACACATAGTCACGCCTGATAAGCAGAGAATGTTTGACTTTCTTTGCTTAATAAATGACTTAAATAGTTCATTGATTATCTAAAGGAAAGCACAAAGACTCCACAGTAGAGAAGCCCCTCTAGTCCGTGTCCTCTTGTTCCCATCATGCAACTCCAGACCTTCACCTCCTCACAGGAAACACGACGCAGATGTTCCACTTTTTGCCAACAAACCCCGACTGAGTTGTGTTTGCTTGTGTAACCCTGAACCCCCCCCAAAGCATCCCATCAACAGCCCCCACCTTCACTATTACCTTTAACCCTCCTTTTTATTAAAAAAAAGACCCTCCCGATGCCCTTCCCCCGCTCCATTTCCCCGCTGTGGACTGGAGGTTGGTATCTCATCGACCTTCACCCCCCCTGCCAACACTCTGACAGCCTCCTCTTGTTGCAGCTGAGGAAATACAGCCGGGCTCGGATTACTGTTTGTCTTCCTGTGATGTTCAACATCGCTGAGGCACTAAACTGTTGGAGGCGTGTTTCAGCGCATTCCTCCGGGTAATAACACACATCTTTGAACTCTCGACTGTCCCCAACAGATGACCACGAGACATGGACGTCTCTACTACAAGGTCCTGAACCATCTGACGACATGGAGTCGACCTGCATGGTCCTGATCAGTGGACACATCACACATCACACACATGTCGTCGTAACACATGCAGTAAGAATTGTCTTTCTTGGTTTTGACGAATCTTCAATGAAAAAGATTCTAAGAAAGCATATTTTTCTTTTCCTCATGTGACGTCCCAAAATGTTGTGATTTACAATAAACAAGGTCCTCTATAAACGTGAGACGCTCTAAAAAGGTTTTCACGACCAGAGGGTCAGACAATGCAAGATTTTTGTTCAGAACTTTTGTGATTATTTTGGATCGATATGACAAATGTATTTTGGAGAACTCCTGCATCGCAGTCATTTAGCAGACGCTTTTATCCAAAGCGACTTACAATAAGTGTATTCAACATAGGTATTCAAGAGAACTACTAGTCACCAGAAGTCATAAGAGCATCTCCTTTCTTAAACAAGCATCTAAGAGCATAAACCAGAGCAAAAGTACAGAAACAAACTAATACCAATACCATAAGTTCAACAAACTAATACAAATACAATAAGTGCAACATACTAATACAAATACAATAAGTGCTAAGCACTGCAAATTCACACAAATAAATGTGTTATTTGCAACAAACTTTGGTGATTTTCAAAACTGCAAATCAGCTTTAAACAGGACTTAATAGTCTCCAGCCGTGATAGCATCTAGCTCAGAGATGCTGTACTTAAATTCATAGAAATGTTTCATTAATATGAGAAAACAAAGTTTCATTATTACAAGATGACATTACATTTTTATATTGTTTTTTATCACATAGATTCAAATTCTAATAATTATAGATATTTTGTCAGTAAGAAGAGGATCTGTTTTTCCTTTTTATATGATTATTTTTTACGACACTTGGAATTTATGTTTTTTTATGTATTTGAGTTATTGTTATTCATTATTAAAGTTAATTTTGTGGTCTGGAACCTTGTCCTTTTTAATATTATTTGTTTTTTGGTTCTTAATCCTTCTTCAGGATGGAGATTTTGTTCAAACATCTTGTTTTGTTTTTTTCCTCGGTGCTGATGAACTGAACCTCTTGAGGTTTCAGAACTCACCGTGGACAGAGCCGATCTTGTTGCTCATGGCGTAGCGGATCAGATGGTTGTGGGCTTCGAACATCACAAAGATGTGGTCCACGCTGAGCTGCTGAGTAGACGGCCTCGTCCCAGAGGCCTCGTCGTGTGGGCAGCTCTGGAAGGTGATGGTCTGTCGCAATTGGTAGCTTCTGGTCTGGACGTCGCCATCGGGGGAGGTGACGGTGTAGTCACGGCTGGAGGAGGAAGTGATCACTGGGAGGAGAAGAAGCAGAAGAAGAAAACAATTTTACATCCAGTGGGACTTATGGTTTTCAGTTGTGTAAATAATCCATTATATATTCCTTTGTCCTTACAGTTTCTGTCGTACTGGTAGATCTCCTTGTATGGGTTGATCTCCACGGAGGATCCCAGCGGGACGGCGGGCACACGCCCATTCAGCTCGGTGCTCACCACCAGGTGGTCGTGTTCGTCGATCCCTTTAAACTGTTGCATGATGCTCAGACGCTCGTTGCCGGGATGGAAGATCACCTCTGCCTGCCGGGAAAACATGCCGCCTGCATGGACGTGGGAGAGAACATGTGAGTGTTAGAAGCGCCTGAGTCCTGCACAGCCACGGACCGGAAACAAAGGTCTCCGGTTGCACTCCAGCCGGGGACATTGGTATCCATAGTCACGCAACTTTTAAAACCAACACTATTCAACATCTACATACATCATCCAAATAATTGTGGGTGTAGCTAGCAATGCTAACGGTTAGAAATCAACCAACCAGCACCAGACTGCACTTTACAAAAGAATACATTCCCTCACCAATGAGACCAAAGCCGTTCTGGTAGCCGGGCTGCTCCAGGGCAAAGGCCCAGCCAATGACTCCGCCAAGGGAGGACAGTGGCAGCAGGGCGGGCCCCAGGTCGTCAGGGATGTTGCTGATGGCCACGGAGGCCCGTCCGTCGTTGACTACCACGTACGAGTGCAAGTCATTGTTACTGAGCTCAAAAGGGGAAGGGGAGTTTCCAACGAACACTCGACCGCTCACCTTTCCATTCATTCTCTGTGGTTTTCCTAGGAAACACAACAAAGACTTTATTAGTAAAGCAGAAGTTCCTGTTAAGGATCAGAGCCACAACAGGTTAGCGGTAATGTTGTCATGACAAGAGTACTGTTGGGAATAAGTTACCTACAACTCGGCATTACTACATGTAGTTTAGCAAAGTGCTTGACGGATATGATCCCATCTTTGGATCTTTCTATTTTCTTCATAAACATCCCAAAAAACGTGCACCATTAACTTAAACTGTTCAAGTAACAATGAAAATGTTATCTCACCTTCTGCAACACAGTCCTTCCCGTTACCATAGAAGCCAGGCCTACAATGGCAGCAGTACCCGTTACTGTAATCCCGACAATCAGCAAAAGCTGAGCATTTGTTCCTGTTGTGGGCGCACGTCTCCGAATTGTATGCGAAAACTGTGTAAACGACCGAAGAACAAAACGATCGAGTTCAATAAAAAGAAGAACTTTGACAGGTTTATTACAGGATTGGCACTTTTATCTGAATTGTAAAGAACAAAAGTTTTGAGCTTATTACCGGTCACATCGAGATCTTCATCTTCGTCTACCACGACGATCTGGGGTTGCTGGGGCCGAGAATATGGGGGCACTGGTTGGACTGGATCAGGGTACTTTGGCTCGACTGGAGAGTACCTTGGCTCATTGGTTTCAGGGACTGTGTATCTTGGTTGCAAAGGCTCAGAGACGGGGTATCTGGTCTCCGTTTGCTCAGGGTATCTCGGCTCAGAAGGGTATCTGGTCTCCGTTTGGTCAGGGTATCTCGGCTCAGAAGGGTTTCTGGTCTCCGTTTGGTCAGGGTATCTCGGCTCAGAAGGGTTTCTGGTCTCCGTTTGGTCAGGGTATCTCGGCTCAGAAGGGTTTCTGGTCTCCGTTCGTTCAGGGTTTCTTGGCTCAGAAGGGTCCGGGTATCTCGGCTCAGAAGGGTCCGGGTATCTCGGCTCAGAAGGGTATCTTGGTTGAGCCCTCTCAGGGTCGGTGTATGTTGGTGTGACAGTCTCAGATTCAGGGTATTCCGGCTCAAACTGGCCTCCATAATCTTCAGTCTCCGTTTCGGGGTACCATGGCGTGATGGTCTCAGCTTCTGGGTAACTGGGTTGGTACTCGGAGGGAGTCTCAGTTGGGAACTCCTCTTTTCCTTCTGGTACAGGAGTTGTGGTGGCATCCTCCTCCTCCTCCTCCTCCTCCTCCTCCTCCTCAGGAAGGCTAGGGACCATTCCTGGTGTAATGGCGACAAAGAAAGGCGAGGAGCCGATCTCGTACACCCAAACTCCCTTCTGTCCCGAGTTCGTCTCTCTAGTTGGATAAAGGAGGGAAGAAGAATCAGTCAAAATGAAAAGACACTTTAATCTCTAGTCCCTATTTCTCAAAAGTCAGCATTTCAAAGTTCAGTTATATTGACAATAAATTCATACTCTGTGAGTTCCCTGATGGAGGTCTCTTCATTGGTGGTGGTGCGGAAGTAAGTCCCCTGTGTTTGGCTCCAGAGCCAACTCTGCACAAGGCCTTCGTTGAAGCCAGCCTCGAGGAGCTTGCTCTCGCCCCCTACTGACGTGGAGAAAAACTGCAGGCCGCTTCGTGGATACAAGAGGATGGCGCAGGTGGACGTCGCCATGGAGGCCACAACCAGCTGGAAAGTGTTTCTCTGAAAAGTACAAAGGGGACGTTGTTAGTTTGAAGTCCATGGAGCCACATTTCTTCTGATTCTGTAGCAGCAGAAGGAAAATGAATCTGGAAGTTCTCACTGGCTGCATATGTTTAAGAGGATTATTGACCAGCTGGGAAAATCGGTGTGGAGCAAAATGAACAGGTAAGGGCTCCGTGTCAGTGTACAAAGGAAGGCACATGATAGCAAGAACACCTGTAGAATGTGTACGTTATGAAAAATGAAGCATGGAGGCACTGCATCATGGTGTTCCCTCTGCTAGGTCCATTATATGGCACTGTCACCATTGTTCCACCCCAAAAAATGTTCATAAAAGAAACACATGGTACTTTATTTTAAATTGCACTTACTTTAACTTATTTTTTGTGTATTTTTGTTTGCAAACTGAGGCATCAGAACTGATGTCCGCGTAATGAAGAGCTTCTAACATGAAGGCATCCGGCTTGAGACACTTTATACCGATGGCCATTTTTTCCTTTTAGGACATTTGTTCTATCAAAAGCATGTGGTCACACGCATTTTCAGAACATTTTTTTGAATAAATTCATCAATTATCCTTTGCAATTGGAACATTCAAAGCATTCAGGTCAAATGGCGCCGCTTCCACACGCCACTCAATGTATTGAGGCTCAAGGTATGGCACTCTTACCATCCGATACAAAAAACGGCAAAGAAAGAGTTGTTACGTCTTTGCTTGTTTTTATGTTGTTCAGTGTTTCACCTGTCAGTCTCTCTACTGTGTGACCGAGTGAAGACACATCTTCTGTTTTCTCCCTAAAAACCAACATGGCCCCTCACCTTTGTGTCCAGTCTGTCTCCTCGTCCAGACACTCCCCTGGCGGCCATGTTCTCCCAGGTGACGATGAGGACGGTGGTGGGCTCCTCTTCATCGTCTCTGGGGAAAGCTCGCCTGACGTGCTCCGCGGCTTTACTCAGTATATCCGGGCTGCTGTCCCACCTGAAGTGGACCTTGCCCTCTCCGTCACTGTCATCCAGGTCTCCCAGTAGGGCTGCCATCATTTTGAAACTGGCGGGCATCTTCCCCAGGTACTCATCCTCCGCCGGGGGCTCGACAACGGACACAAACCCATTTGTGTTAATCTGGAAGAGAAGACAGTAGGTTTAATATTGATAACTATTATTTTTTTTAATATCACATAGTTATGATTTTGTATTTTCTATCTAAGAGACACTTTCCTTACTTTTGTCAAAAGTAAGGATTATGTGTAATTTTGCAGAATTCTTTGCTATTATTATTATAATAATTTATGTTTATTTAACTTTATTTCCTAACAAAGAGATACTCTTATAGAGGATTTCTAATTATTATGGTTTAGTAAATCATAATTATGAGATTATGCTCCCTCAATAGCTCCAGCTGTTGCGGTTATTAGGTTAAATATTAATTTAAAAATTGTATCTAATAACAAAGAAACTTTCCCATGCTCAGTAGATAATCTTTGATAATTATAAGAAAAAAAGATGGTGGAATTTCTTTTCTTCCATAGTTTGACTGGATTATTGACCTGCTGGGAATGGGTACGGACCATGACCATGACCATGAAGGAATGAAGATACAAAGAAGGAGGAAAAAAGGATATACGTAGATGTGATTTTTAAATCATTTTTATAGATCTGGATGTTTGAGCAGAGATGCGAGGCTGACTGGGTTTGTCCTGTTTCACAGATTACACTGAGACCTCCAGTTAAATCGCCAGTAATCGTTCTTAACCTGGACTCTCCTGCAGCTCAGCTCGCTTTGCTGGCCGACAGGAATTCCACACAATAACTTCCCATCCACTCAGAAGGAAAGAAGGATCTTTTTAACCTCATTAACTCAAATCCGCCTAACACCGAAAGCCACAGTGCCTGTTTGAGCTGAGAGCACCATTTATCTGTGACCGTGAAGCGTATCCTCTCTGAGGTAAGAAACTAAACAGCTACTCTTTATGTCTCAATGATGGCTCAGATGATTGTTTGACCTGAATTTCAGAAAAATAAGCTTTAATTTCCACCACACATGTTTCAGCTCACATGAGAAGGTGTTCATTTATTTTTACTTCTGTTGAATATAACCAGTGTTGGTTATGTCTCTCAACCAATAAGGGAATATGCATGTAATATCATGCACCAACAGATACATTTTCATTCAAAAGCCTGAACTGTGTACAGGTGTTACTATTTTAAATGATCTATTAAGAAGTAAAAATGTAATTAGTTGTATGATTATACTTTTTTTGTAATACCAAATGAGGATTTGAGAAGAAAGCTAATTAAATATAGAAAATATTCAAACTGCAGTTTAGCATTATTTTCCTTTTAAATTCATCTACTGATTTCTTTCTGGATTATTAACTTGTTTAGTCTGTGAAAACCCCAAAAGATGTCCAGTTTAGGATTATATAAGAGAAAATAATTTCATAAATTGCGATTATGAAGATTTTTTCTTTTAAAAAAATGACATAAAATCAATGAATCCATTATCAAAAATAATTTAGATTACTTTTCCCTTAATATGAAGCTGTGAATAAATGAAGGAGGTTAGCGGGAGTAGCCAGCAGCATCAGTGAAGAGTACATTTGTTGACAGCCTGATTGTGATCTCATTAATGTGAATGGTTGAATGTGAAGCAGAAGCAGAAGCAGAAGCAAACACCCAACAAGCTCAGGAACAACACCACCCCACTGAGACACACAGCAACGCTAAACAAACAAACAGAGACACAGAGACTTGATGCTGGGGGCTGCAGACACTTGAGTTCCTTTCAGACAATCGGTAAATCCCTGAAATGGTCAGGAACATTTTCCTGCTTGTGTGAAGAAGAGCAGGAATCAATATTCCCGCCTGAAGACCTCGATACATTTCAGAGGAAATACCGGTACAGCTGTGTTGTGAGAAAAAGCAGTAAAACTGCAGGGAAAAGAACGTAAAAAGGTTACATTTGTCTGATAAAAGATTGAATGAGCACGACAATATGCTGATGACGCACTTGTATTTATTCGTATTTGATGTATTCAATGTGTGTTTCTGCTTCAAGTAGATCACGTAAAAAAAATCACTTGTCTCTCCCAAACTTGTTGAATATTAAATACATTAGAGTAACAATGATGAGTGATTAAGACCTAACAGGTCCTTGTCTTGTACGACTAAATACAGTATAACGACTTCTATGATATCAGTTGATAGTTTACTTACAAAGTACACAGATGCAGTACATCATTTTTTTAAACAAACCTGGGCCCAGGCATTAATCCAGATAAGAAGTACTGATTAGTATCTAGGGCTTAAAAAATTCCAAGAACAAGTTCCTATGTTTATGCTGCTGTGTGAAAATGTTACTAAGTACATTAACCAAAGTACTTTGCATTTTTGAGGTACTTATGCTTTACTTGAGTATTTCCATTACATGCTTCTTTATGTAATATTGTACGTTTTACTTCATAACATTTATATGTCAACATAAGTTACTTTGCTGATTTATATTATTAAAACAAAATAGAAATCAACAAACGCTTGGTACTTTTAGTTTATTTTAATGCTTTTACTTAAGTTAGATTTGAATGCAGGACCTTTTATTGAAACTGAATATTTCTAAACTGTGGTATTACTACTTTAAGTAGAAGTCAAAGATCTGAGTACTTCTAACAACACTGATGATGTGTATCTGATTTACACTTCAAGGTGACTGGGTCATAAATCAGTGGGGGCCCACAGCAAAGGAAACCCTGGAGAGTCGCTGCAGTCAGGGTTGAAGTTGTCATCATTCAACATTAAAGTTAACCAACAGAGCAATCCAACAAAAACATGTGTATTTTCCTCTTAAGTACTTCTTCAGCAGATCTATTTGCTAATTTAAGAGTTCAAAAAGAAACAAAGGATGCATTTAAACCCTCAGAGCTTCTCTCAGTTTAGCCTCTTAGAAACATGCTAATGGTCTTAAAATGGCTGCTGCGTTTCCCAGAATGCCACACATATAATTAAAAGATTAATGTGTACTAGGAGGCCTCTTAGTTCAGAAAACAAGCCAGAAAACAAAAGACAAACCTGAAGATTATATGAATCACACATGTATACAAGAACCAACTGCCATCAAGTTTATGGCACACAAAAAAACAAGGAACCCCACAAACATCCCAAGAATATACAATCTCTCATATCGGACTCAATTTTGGCTGAAATTTGTACAAAAAAGGGTCAACAATTTGGACGGATAAATGAAAACTTTGGGTTTACTGTCTTCACTGAGACACTTATTATATTCCTTTATTGATCCCCATGGGGGAAATTCAAGAAATGGCTGATTATGGCTGATTATATTTGTGTGTAGGCTCCTCACCCTAGCCTTTGCAAGTGGCCGATGCTGGAGAACCTTTATGGCAGTTTTGTTGTGCCCTTAAACTTTAGCACATAAAAATGTGCATCACTGAGGTAAAAAATCAGTGTTTTGAACGTAGGCCTGTACATATGAGAGTACATGTTGCGGCTGATGATGTTGTTTTCCATCCAGTGTGAGCTGGTTTCTGGTGTTTGACACATCAGCAGCTCCAGAAATAAACTGTATACGTTACCGTCCTCCAGCTTATCTCACATGTACATTCTTCAGTGGGCCAGATAGGAAGAGAGAAAACAGCTGCTCTGTACAGAGACTTAATGCTGCTAAAACCTCCTCTTGTCTTTATGTTCTGCTTTTTCTCCAACAGGTGAGAACTTCATGTAAGAGGTGAGATGTTACATATGTACAAAACTATCTGCGTGGGTGGACATCACTGAGGGCAGAGAGAAAAAGTTGTTGTTTGTGAATTAAATAGCTTCACGTTCTTTAAATTTACAGCTTTCTTGATGTAAAAAATGCCGGTTCTATGTTAATTTGTTCAAACCAATTTTTTTAAATATTACAATTGCCACCACATTACACCACTACAACATGGCTCCACCCCTATATTTACTTAAACATCAAAGATTTCCTGCAAATCTTCCGTCCCCATCACCAGACAGGATGGGGATACTGGACGATAAACGTCACGCTAAAGGTCTTTAGGATTGTATACATCATAAAGCCCATATTTTTGGTTTACCCTGATGAACATGCAGAAACATGTCAGTGTAACAATAAATCACCCAAAACTACAAGATAACATTTTGAGCCTTTAGAGCAGGGTTTTTTCATCATTCATGACTTATTTATTTCATTCTTCATGATTTAAGGAACTAAATGGAAATGCATTTCAACAACACAACAAAGCTGCAGGCGAACCAAACTAAATAAAATGCAGCTCTGCTCTAAAAGGCAAAAATTTAAGCTGAAAAGCAAAACCGAGTCCCACATTTGGTTTGCGCAGAATGTTTCAATGATATTTGTCAAAGTTTTATCGGCCTCTTTCCCTGCTGACAGAGTTCTAAAGAGTGGGAGGCACACTTTTTTGGAGTCTTCAGGGATCCCGCAGTAAAAAAACTGCTTCACGTTCTCGCATAAAACGTTGGTAACAAACTGTTCTCTCTCCTGTTTGAGGAACAACAGATGAACAACCGTGTTAGAAAACATCTGGTGCTTTGATAAAAAGTCAAAGACACAATATGGACAAAAAAAAAAAAAAAAAAAACTGTAGAAAAGTCGACTGCAACTCCCAAGATGCAATTCAGTAACAAACGGCCAAACGGCAAAGCTTCATATTCTGCTGAAGCTAAAGATCACACCTGATTAAACGGTTTAAATCTGTTCACTTCCTGATTGTGACCGACTTCTTCTCCATAGCAACAGCAGCCGAGGCTCATGGATGTTGCAGTAATTAGAGCAACATAAACTTTTAGTATAACACACTTCAGTATGACAGTCTTTGCTGTCTGTAAAGAAACTGCAGATATAAAAATATATGATCCAACCCTTTTAACAGGAAATGACTCCACCTGAGCAGAGGAGATGCAGGTAACATAGTAAATCTTTACAAGCGATCGGCAGCGGAGGGGGGTCAAAGGTCAGAGCCTGAGCGCTCTGGAAAAAAAAATGAAAGAAGTATCTGTGAGTTTGAGATGATGCTGCGAGTTGAGAGAGGGGATGAAATAAGAGCCATGAGAGGAAAAGCCGTCGTGCTCGGCTGCCTCTGCAAAGCCCTGGAGGGATTAGGCGTAAGACGTCTCTTCAGGGGAGCTTTTTTTCACCGCAGCGGCTTCCTCCGCGGAAACGCATGAATGACAGCAGCATGCGGGTGAAAGGCCGGCGTCTCCCAGCAGGTATCTGACTTTAGAGGAGACGCCTGCAGGGACGAGGACACTCGAGCTTCATCGCAGGAAGTCTTTTGTCTTGAGCGGAAAACGAGCTAACAGCTAACGACACTCCCGAAAGGCTTTATGAGCTCACAGGTTGAGCAGGAGGACGATGACGGGGCTCAGTGAGCTTCAACTCAAACATTTAGCTTCGATATAGAAGGACGCTGCTGTAATGTGAGAATATGCAGCTTTTTTGTCTATTTTATATCATTTTAGACTGAATATAAGTGAGTTGTGGATTGTTGGTTCTGACAAAACAAGACAGTTGAATACATTATGAGCTCTGGTTGGTTTTCACTGTTTTGCAGATTGTTTAAGGGTGAAATAATTTACAGATAAATAATAAAAAAGAATAATAAGTTAAGTTGCAGCCGTACACTTTTTTTTATTTTAGGAAATCTGCAGCAAGTTGATATAGACAGAAATGAGATGAAGTGAAGTAGCATGGGATCATGGGAATTCACTTCACCATCATTACCTTCATTGCAGTCAGCTTCTCCAGGTTAAGATTTTTTTTTAATCAAGAGAATAATAATACGCATACGTCTCCTTTTCTCCAAAACAAACAGACCCGTTGATTAAAACCGTGTGTGGAACTAAACAGACCCCATTTGTACAAATTGGATCCCGCCACCTTGGCTTGGCTTCAGCAACTAGATGAAGCCAAGCCAAGGTCTGTTTGTCGGGTATTTTCGCATACTGTTTAAAATATATTGTTAAAAAGATCTTCCAGATCTTCAAAAACATATTGTAACATTGTGGCTAAAAATCTGATAAAAAGTCATTTGGGATAATGCAGGCTTTTATCAACCAGACTTTGTGGTTATACCAACGGAAAACAATGCCATTTAAAAAGGTAGATATCCCTGAAACACAGATTTCTATCCCAGGAGACCGCTTTTTGTTTCCCGTCTGAAAGAGAAGTCGTGTAACTTACGTACTTCAGTAACGACACTTCTGTAGTTATTTCAACCCAAACATTGATCTTTTTCCTAAACCTAACTAAGACGTTTACATGCCGAAACCTTACTATGTTTCGTGTGAAGACAAAAGGTTCATTTAAAAAAGTTATAGTTGCTTGTAGACATTTTAATATGGAAAAGAAACAAGTAATACCATTTTTTTTAAAAACAAGTAAAGTCCACACATTGGACTTCTCTGCTGCATTTCTTCCAGCAGCTAATGACCAGTTTGTACATGTAATAATACAAGCAGTGTTTGAGGACCCGCAGCAGTGAGATGGAAACTTGCCAAGACGTCTCTTACATCACACATGTCCGACCCCTGAGATCATCTTTATCAGTGTGAGAACAGCGGCGGGTGGAAACCCGCTGAGCTCTGCCATCTGTTTTTTGGAGGACAGATGTCTCTGGTCTATACGTTCCAGATGTGCCAACCCTACGGAGGACGGTCCACTTCCTGTTCGAGGACTTAAAAACCCCTCTTCAGCAGCAGCAGGAGCAGAGCCACCGTGTTTGATTTTACAATCAACTGTCAACGGGGTTTTAAAACCTGACGTCAGATGGAAAGCATAAGAAAGCTTGAGGAAACTCAACGTATAGAGCTGATAATTACTGGGGGACCAACAGGATGTCATTCATTTGTGGGGGGGGAGGGGGAGTAGTTAGAGGCCCTTTAAAGAGGGGGCGGGTGCTTTATGGACTGCAGACTCAAGGCGACCAAAAAGAGCTTCACACTGCGGGAAAAAGCAACAGAGGAAGCTGAGAGACATTCTATTCTGAAAATCTACGTTATTACAAACTCTTTGTTCGGACGATCAAACCTGCAGGATTTCAAATTCTAAGTGAAAGAAATGTTTAATTCCTTTTAATGGAAAAGTGCAGTCCTAAAACCAACAATCGTAGCTACTGTTAGTGTCTCCTAGAGCAGTGTTTCCCAAACTTAAAAAAATTAGTAACCATCGCATATTCCTCAACTATAAGTCGTGAGAAGATCGAATTTGTGCATAAATTAACGTTCTTGGCCATTTTACTGCCATTTACGCAAAACCTTATACTATCTTGTAACGGTAAACCAGCCATTTCTGAGACATATACGTTTGATAAGTCACAACTTTGTTATATGCATGTGTTATTGACAACATATACTAAAATGTATAAATGAGACCTACTTAAGGCATTTAGGTGGAGTTCACAGGCTATCTCGTTCTTTTTGTTTCCTCTCGTCAGTAAAACAAACAGAATGTATTCTAGCTTTTCATATTAGGGTCAATGTTATAAATAGCTACGATTTATTAGCACAATGCAAACATTCAGGCTCCATTATGGGCTTAAAGGTGTTCTGCAGATATGAACGTTTAATCATTTCCTGCGACCCACCTGTAGGTCCGGAAGCTGAAAAGTTCATTTCAGCCAACGAAGCAACAACGGAAACATTACATCCATGTTAAGTAGTTTCATTTACCTGAGCTTAAAAGAATCAGTCTGACATGATTCCATTTTTCTTATCGTCATCGAAACTTTGCACTTTCAGACCAAAATCCAAAACCTATTAATCGGTCTCAGAATACTTTGTGTTGGATTTGTTTACAGTAAAGAATATATATAATATCACCACACTTGTCAGACCTGCAAAATACCCTTATGGCCAATTTTTTATGCACTTACAAAAATCATTGTTGTTTGGGGGGGAAAATGTAGTTTGTATTTGGGATGGCGCTAGAAAACATTTAAGGGAATTTCAAAGCTCTTGTACAGCTGCTGGTGTTTACAGAACAACTTTGGCTTCTTTTGTTCAATGAAAAGGATTTCAGAGAACAGAATTTGTCCAATTTGACCTAACAACTTCACAGCTTGTGGGGCAAAACCAACCGGACGCCAAGACCCCATACGTCCTGAACTACACATCAACATCTTCCGTCTGTTCTATCCTCCAACAAACTAGAATACATGTCTGTTCTCAGATTCAAACCAAACTCTGCCTGCAGCGGTCTGAAATAACGAGACATGAAGACGGCCTTGGTGATGTCCCAGTTACTTCCTGTAGAGACACGGAGTGAATATGTGTGGTCTGGTTGTTTTAACAGCAGGATGGAAAACAAATGGTGCAGTGAAGGAAACAAACTCTCTGTGTGGATGTATCAGTGTGTCGACGAGGTTCAGCTGCTTGTGCAAATGTTTTAAATTCTCAGCAAATGAGTCAAAAAGGGATAAAATAGTTTGTCGCATGTGTTTGTACATCCAATTAGTTTAACTTTCCTTAGTACACTTCTTTTCTGGACATACATCTTACACACACTTAATGTGGACTTTGAGAAAGTCTTCTCAGAACAGACTACACTAACCTTTGTTCAGAAGTTTACCCATAATTCTTAGGAATCTTGACTTCAGGGCTCAACAGAAAGGTTTAGGAAACTGGCAACCAATTTTGGACATTTGGTTGCAATCAGTTGAAACTACTTTTGACAAGTAAAGGTACATACAGCTGTATGCGAGCGGGGGATCAGCTGTTTACGAAGAACTAAGGCAGATTAGAGGACCTCTCTGAGGCTACATCAACACTAATACGCCATCCACACATGCGTAGCAGCATCGTTTGCGGGTGCCAGTGTAAACAGGAAGTAGATTGGTTGCTTTGTAACAGAAAATACGACATAGTAGTATAGTAGTCTTTAATAATTGTAGAAGTTTTATGTTACAAACTTAGTTACAACGCTGCAGGTTTTGCTCTCTATCACGTTTAATTCAAAATGAGCACTTACTAATCAAAGTTTACTTGATTCTGTGTCAATAAATGTGGTGAACTCATGTCTCTCACTTGTTTCCTCTGTTTCATTGTTGTTTGTTTTTACCCTCATAGCTCTGCCGAATGGCTTAAGTCCCTGTCACACTGGAGAGCTTTATGCTTTTGTTCCTTTATAGTTTCTGTGTGGACTTCACGATAGATGTGCAGAACAAAATGGGCACTTATAGAAAAGGAAAGTCCTCTGTTCTGCGTCCATCACCCTCCTCGAAGCTGCAAACCTTGACTTCAGATGTCCACTCCGTAGGGCTGATAACGCCACTGGACACGCTGCTCACGATCTGCTCCAAAAATAGATTGCTTCCTCCGCATGTCGGGAGCGTTATGATTATAAAATGCTGAATTTATCTGCACAACACCTGCTATTATAGACAACAAGGTCAGCAACGCATGTTATCAGTTATCTAGGTTATACTAACCACTGTTACGCTATCAATAATCAAGGCTGTTGCTGGGTTTTTTTCTTCTTCTGAAAAAGGGTCACCTGAGAAGGGCTTGAGGAATCAGGGAAGGACTCTTATTGACTGCTAAGACCCAATTAAGTAGTGTATGCGGGTGTCTATGAAATCGTTTTAAAGCATATGCGGTTACACCTGTCCACACTATGAGGTAACCCCAACGTTTTCAAACTTATCCATCCTCGGGAGAGCTTTTAAAAGTATCAGTTTTCGGTGCCCTAAAACTCCGGCCTAGTGTGGACGCTCAGTGTAAACGCAGCAAAAGAAATGCGTTTTAACTTGGAAACGTAGTAGTGTGGACATGGCCTGAAAGTAGAGAGGATGGACAAGCTGATGTTGGTGTCACATGGTGGACAAACAATACAAGACTTCAATGCTGAAGGACCAATGGATCAGTGGTGGGAATCAGTACATAATGTCCAGAAAAGCAAAATTTAAAAAAAGGAGATAATGGATGAACAAGCAACCAGCGACTGTTGGATTCAATTGTGAGGGTTCTGTGAAGAAAAAGCTGGAACACTGGCATTTTGTACACCAGGAACTGTGGGGTCGACACGTTAACACTTAAGATTTAAATTCTGTAAAGTACAGTACTTGAATAAGAAGTATCTCACAGCACATTTGCAGACTTGAGGTCTCAAGGAAGTGTGCAAGTTGGGAAGTCATTTTTTTTAGTATGTAAACTTAAAATCTGCCTAGAATTAGTGGGACTGGGACATAGTTTTGGTCTTTGTGGTGAAGTGGAGAAGCAGCAACATGTCCTTGAGCTTCTTCAACACTGCCAGAAATAAAACTAGAAGAACATGTTAGAAATTCTGCTTTTTTATCGACTCTATTGATGATTTTTTCATCTCAGACGGGAGGATTTTAAGATGCAATAAATAAAATGCACAAGGCCAGATTACACTTTTTGGGGCTGAAGGGCAAAAGTGTGTTGTGGGGCCCCAAATCAGCCCCAGTACCAAACTCTGCAACCAGAAATCAACTAGTTCTCCAATATGTAATGAAATATAACTACATGTTTTCTGTGTGGAAATTGATTTCACACAATTTATGAATGATAAAATAATTTAAAAAAACTAAACTAGACACAGGGATCTTCTACAAAACAGTCACCATTAGTTAATGTAATTAACAATTTTAGTGCAAATTCAGTGACAAAACTGGATTTAACCAAAGTACCAAGAACAACTGAAAATGAAGCTGGGTTTTTTCGAGGGGCCCCATGGGGTCTGTGGCCCCCCGGGGTTAGTTGCCTGTTTGGAAACCAGCTTTGGTTAAAGAAAAGTTTACACTTAACTCTTTTCTCCTCAAGACAATAAAAACAACTTGAATTGAACAGAATTTAAAAAAAAAAAATGAAAAGGAGTTTACCACATTGGAAACATGTTTTACACCAAGTGTGGATGCTCCAATCTGGATTATCTGTCACATGACCCCGAGGAATGCATTCAGTGTGTGTGTGTGTGTGTGTGTGTGTGTGTGTGTGTGTGTGTGTGTGTGTGTGTGTGTGTGTGTGTGTCTCGGCTTGATGAAAGGCTTATCTGTGTTGGCTTTTAATTGACTCACATTCCAGCCTCTGTTCACATATTCACAGAGAATCCAACACCTCCGTCCCTCCGAGAGAACTGAACAAACAACAAACCTCTGCCGGCAGCTCCACACACACACACAAACTCCACCTGCCTGCTCACACCACCAACACCACCAACACCACCAACACCTCAACGTGTCGCCACATTCCCAACAAATCAAACAGTCAAGAGCCAGAAAACCAGCAGGACTGATGTGGATCTAAAAAGCACAGCAGCAGCAAAGCTTCAGGAGAAACACAGAGAGAGAGAGAGAGAGAGAGAGAGAAGGAGGGCTCTTATTTTGAAATGTTTTAAAATGCGTGGAGATGATTAAGAGCCAATAGAAAACCTTATCAGGTGTCAACAAACAAACAGAGGGAGCAGACTCAAAGACTGCAGTGAGGAGACAATTAAATTTATCAAACTAATCGATCAAGCATGTGATCACTGGGGAAAATCATCAGTTGAAACATTTGAAATAATGAAAGCAGTTGAAGTAGTGAGAACGGTGGAAGTTATGGGAGTTTAGAAGAGATGAAGAGTGGGTTTTTTTTTCGTGGTTCAAATGTGAAAATCTGACACCTGAAAGGATTTGAAGTGTAAATTAAAGTGCTATAATTAAAAAAAGGAGTTGAGGTGTTGTTCCCTAATTAAACAGGAAACCTCATTAGGTGTCAACAAACAAACGAGAGAGGAGACCACCTGGATCAATAACTAAATAAAATCACTTTAACATTTAGAGTGAATAAAGATGAAGATTAAGAGGAGACAGATTCACAAAATAGCCAAAGATCCCTCATAGCCATGGGTTGAAAAACATAAATTAGTGCGAAAATCCCTTAAATATATCCTATTTTTAACGGAAATCTTTAACTATTTAATCTCAGAGCAGATTATAGAGATAAAAAAGCATTGAATGCTTTGATTTAAATTAGTTAGACATCAAACATTTGTATTTTAACTCCTGAAAAGCTACTTATAACATGCAACCATTACCTTTAAATGCAATGTTTAAGGAGATTTTTAGGTTAAAAAAAACTATTGATTGGGTTCCTTGTGTCAATAATTCGTTTTATATATTTTTCATCAAATTAGTTATCAAGTAAAAAAATAAGATATCATCTGTTTCATAAGCAGCAGACACATTTTTAGTTTTTTTTTAAAAGTATTCTTGGCAAAGTAAGTTACATTTTAAGTCTAAAGCTCTGGACTCTGGTAGACTTTTCTTTTTATAATTATTTGAAACAATACAGTATGAATGAATAAAAAAAAGACCTACAGAAATCTTTCATTCATAAATTCATTGCAAATCTCATTTTTAATTTCATTCATTTTAAGTTGAATTTGATTTACTTTTTGTCTTAATTAATTCTAATACTTGTTTAATCTCTTTTCAAACAGTTCTCAATATTTTGTTGATTAACTTTTTTTTTCAATTTTGATTATTAACACATTTATTAACACATTTATTAACACATTTTTCTGCTTCTCTTATGAACTGATTCTTGAGCACTTGTTCCATTTTGATGAATGAACTTCATGATTAAATCTGGTTTATTTCCCATTAAACAAACAACCTGCTTGGTTTTTAACTCACATAAACTGTGTCGAAGGTGTCGCTGAAGAAGAACAGAGACCCGTTCAGAGGCAGCTCTGCGGTGGAGTCGGACCCGGGCTGCAGGCTCTGGTCTCCGGCTTCTTCTCCGAACTCAAACAGCTCCTCCAGCTCCAGAGCCCGGGTCAGAACACCCAGACTCAGCATGCATGAGCAGACCCAGAACCAGCTCCACATGTTGCCTATAAAACGCTCCAGAGACCCAGTGAGACCAGCGGTGATCCCAGTGCAGAGCAGCCGGGGAAGAGGTGAGGTCAGCGGGCGAAAACTCAGCGGTGGAGTGAGGAGAAGGAGAGGAGGGAGGGCTGAATGAACGGATCGACTCTTTTCAAAATAAAAGTGCCAAATAAAAAAAATAAAAATGAGGTGTTTTCAAAATAAAGGCGTGTTATGCAAACACAATAATCAATTCAATTTACAATTTGCTCTGGAATGCAAACCCAATTCCAACAATGCAATCATCAGTTAGTTAAAAAAGTTAAAATAGTTAAAATAGTTGTTGTTTTTTTCTCTGTCTGTAAATATAATATTTCAGTTATTGTTGTTTTTTCTACTGTTTTTTTTATTGCTTATTTATAATACTTGTTTTATTTTATTTTTTATTTTAATTTTTTTTAATTTTTTATCTTGTCTTCTTCTACTATGTCTCTTGTGTGCACTTTACTCTATGCTGCTGTAAGCCTGCAAATTTCCCTGCTGCGGGACTAATAAAGGATTATCTTATCTTATCTTATCTCTCTTATCTTATCAAAAATACTTCAATATTTCAGTTATTGTTGTTTTTCTACTGTTTTTATTGCTTATTTATAATACTTGTTTTTTTTGTTTTTTGTTTTTTTTAGTTTTTTATTTGATCTTGTCTTTCTTTACTATGTCTCTTGTGTGCACTTTACTCTATGCTGCTGTAAGCCTGCAAATTTCCCCGCTGCGGATTATCTTATTTTATCTTATCTTACTTACCAAATTACAATCTCTGAAATAAACTGTTCAATATATTGCACTGAAAAAAGATTCAATAAAATGTAATTATCATAAAAAAAAATTGGACTGTACTATCTACAATTTGTCGACTGAGAAAAAGTATTCAGATCTTTTACTTTAGAATAAATAGCAATACTCCAGTTTTGATATACAGTACCGGTCAAAAGTTTGGACACACCTTCTCATTCAATGGTTTTTCTTTCTTTATTTTCTACATTGTAGATTAATATTGAAGACATCCAAACTATGAAGGAACACATATGGAATTATGTGGTAAACAAACAAATGCTCAACAAACCAGAATATGTTTTATATTTTAGATTCTTCAAAGTAGTTGAATGAGAAGGTGTGTCCAAACTTTTGACTGGTACTGTACTCAAATACAATCAAAATTTAATTCAAGTAAAAGTACACACATATTATAAGTTTCAAAAGTACTAATCTCATCTCCCTAATGGAGAGCATTTGTGTTTTATTGCTTTGTGTTTTGTTTTTTTTAGTTTCTGAGTTCTGCTTAACGCATTAGGAGATGTTTTATTATGCAAGTATTATTCTTGGAGTTTTTGAACTTTATGCAACAGTCTTACCTGTACATTTAGAGTATGTATCTGCATCATAGATACATATTTGGTTTGCACATGACAAAAACAACATTATGGTGCGTTTTACATTCAAACACAATACATTCTTTCTTATTATGGAGACATTTAGGTACATCAGGTTTCCTTTGCTTTAGTCAGAGATCAGCACATTAATTCAAGACACTGTCGCCATCTTGTGGACAAAGAGTCTAACTGCATAACTACGTCCTTTCCTCATCACTTTCCTTATGTTCTTCACATACAATCTTCATTCCATTTCACCTTTTTTTTATTTTACACCTTACTGATCAGTGTTGGAAATTAACTTTAGTTCTGTACTTAAGAACAAATTTGAGGTACTTGTACTGTACTTGAGTATTTCTGTTTTATGGCACTTTATATTTCTATTGCATCACATCTCAGAGAACATTTGTCTTACAGCTTTAGTTACATTTCTTATTAAAGTTTTTCATCCACTTCCTGTCAAAAAAACATCAGTAAAATGCAACATATGCAGCGGTCATTTTAATCCAGAAACATTATATGTGAGTACTTTTAATTTTGATAATATACATTTTGCTGATAATACTGACTTTTATGTTTTGAATGCAGGACTTTTACTCATAGTGGAGTATTTTCACAGTGTAGTATTAGTACTTTTATTGAAGTAAAGGATCTGAATACTTCTTCGAAAATTGCTTCTGACCTTCCTTGCTCCCTTCTCTACCTCCTCTCCTCTTCTCCTTTCCTTTCATTTCCTCTTCAACCATTTTTTCTCCAGTTGTTTCTTTAATGTTTGTCACGCTGCTCCTGCGGTTTTAGCTCCTTCCCTAAACCACATTTTAATATTTACCTGTTTTATTTTACTGCATATCTCTGATGTTGTGTTACTTTCTTTAGAAAGTAAAGACTCTAAATACTTCATTGTATGTAAAGGAGTCGGGCTGAATACGAACAGGGGTTCAGTGGGTTCAGCAGCTGCCACAAAGTTCCCTGAAACCTCACTGAGCCTTTTTAATATTTATGTTCCGTCAGGATGCATTTAGTCCTGGCAGCACTGCAAAAAAACACTCTGGAGGATTTTGTGTTAATACTGTGTTACATGAATTCTCATCATCACTCCTTACTTGTGATTCTTCTCTCAAAAAATGTGTAACTTTATCATATTAGTCATTTATTCTATACTGAAAACAGAAAAAATAATCGTTCACTAGGAAACACATTTGATTTTCCAATCGAACATTTTTAAAAACCCATTTATAGTTATTTTGACATGTGATCATATCGGTCAGTGGTGGCAAAAGTACCTCTGTACTTAAGTAAAGGTACCAATATATCAACTTAAAGAATACGGTCCTAAAATAAAAGTATTATCAGCTTCAATCAGCTAGACATGGCAACTAGACATGGTTTTTATATATAAGTACCAAAAGGTTGGAATTTAATCTTTAACAATATCTTGTATTTTATAAACTTATATATATATATATATAGAGAGAGAGAGAGAGAGAGAGAGAGTATTGTATATTATTTTACAAATATTCTGTATGAGTATGAATTGAGACAAGTGAAATCTATGAAAACGATTTTTACTATTTAGTTTAAATGGATGTCATTTCTAAGCATTAAAGTAAAAAAAAAAATAGAAGCAGAGCGTTAGATAATAATGGAAAGTGTATCTCTGTCGTCAGCACGTTGACACGAGCGGCACAGCATCCTCTATTATCTAACAACCTGTTATGTAACAGCAGAGAAGAAGAACTGCAGAGAGGAGAGGAGGAGGAGGAGGAGGAGGAGGAGCAGCTCTATATTTGGGTTGGACTGATATCAGGGTTGATACAGTCCGTTCATTCATACTCCAGTCTGACCGGATGTAAAATGATGGTACATCCATATTTACTACAGAACTGGTTTATATTGCACTGGTTGTCTGTATGAATGAAAATGAAATGCTAAGATCAAAAACTTGTTTTAGATGCAAATCTTTAGAAAAACACATATTACATATATATTTTTACTATTAGGAGATTGTGGGGCTAATTTTTAAATGTACAGACATCTCTGAAGCTCTAATAAATAAATTGTACTGGTTATTCCGCTCACACAAGGTGGAAGTGTTTAATAATATAATACTGATCATTTCTGCAATTCATGGGGCTGAGCAGCAATTCAGCATTTTTGACAGGGACAATATACATTTTTGACTTGATATTTCAGCATTTTTGACAGGTTTATTTAGTATTTTGACAGGAACATTTCAGCATTTTGACAAGTATATTTAGGATTTATTATTTGATATTTCAGCATTTTTGACAGGGACATTTGGCATTTTGACAGAAATATTTCTGCATTTTTAGCAAGTATATTTGGGATTTTTTTATTTGATATTTCAGCATTTTTGACAGGGACAATATGCATTTTTGACTTGATATTTCAGCATTTTTGACAGGTTTATTTAGTATTTTGACAGGAACATTTCAGCATTTTTGACAAGTATATTTGGGATTTTCTATTTGACATTTCAGCATTTTTAACAGGGATTTTTTTGTTGAGGATAATTTTGCATTTTTATCAAGGATATTTTAAATTTTTTTGCAGAAACATTTTCCATTTTAAAGATAAGAGATAAAATAAGATAATCCTTTATTAGTCCCGCAGCGGGGACATTTTGCAGGATTGCAGCAGCAGAGAGGATAGTGCAAACAAGAGACACAGTAAAAAAAAAACAAGACTATTATAAATAAGTAAATAAGTAATAACACAGTAAAGGATAAAGTTAAAAAAGTTAAAAATCCACAATAACTAAAATATTATATATACAGACATAATTGTAGTATTGTACAGAGTATTGCACATCTTTTTATATTGCCCAGATTTATATAGTCGTTTTTTAACAGGGACATTTTTAGCATTTTGACAGGGACATTTAGCATACATTTAGGTAATTTGAATGGTATTGTGATCAGAGGATTCAATTATGACAATTATTATAATTATGTTTCTTTTCTGCCACAAAACACATTCATCCACATCCACCAGTATCTGTCTGATATTGGCCACGAGGAGCCAGTATCAGTCGGAGCCGGCTGTGTGATGCTGCTGTGACACAGTGTGTGTGCGTGTGTGGTGGGCGGGACCACGGATCACACTTCACCTCTCTCTCCTTCCAGATCCATCTCTCCACCTTCCTCTCCTCTCTGCAGCATCCCTCCTCCTGCTCAGCCAATCCCCTGCTGGGGAGTGTGATCACGTGACCCACAGCCACCAATAGCTCTCCACCAGGCACCGGCAAAAAGAGGGGCGGTGTCCCCTCTCCTCCTCCTCCTCCTTCTCCTCCTCCTCCTCCTCTTCGCTGTGAATCAGACGGTGAGTCTGGAGGAAAGTGGATGGATGTGAAGGATCCGTCTAACGAGCCGAGACACGTTTCTTCTTCTTCTTCTTCTTCTCCTCCTCCTCCTCCTCCTCCCGGAGCTCTTAGGCTGCTGCTCACTCTTTAACCTCCTCTCCCTCCCTCCCACTCCTGGGGAACACAGGGGGGATGAATGGGGAGGCGATGGAGGGGAACCCGGCACCGGAGCAGCAGCATGCCGGTAACACCACCCACCTCCCTCCTCCTCCCACCATCACGCCGGCCATCCCTCCCTACGTGAAGCTGGGTCTGACCATCGCCTACACCATCTTCTACTCGCTGCTCTTCGCCTTCGTCTACGCCCAGCTCTGGCTGGTGCTGCGGTACCGGCACAAGCGCTTCAGCTACCAGACGGCCTTCCTGTTCCTGTGTCTGCTGTGGGCCGCCCTGCGAGCCCTCCTCTTCTCCTTCTACTTCAGGGACTGTGTGACCGCCAACGCACTCGGCCCGTTCGCCTTCTGGCTGCTCTACTGCTTCCCCGTCTGCCTGCAGTTCTTCACGCTCAGCCTCATGAACCTCTACTGTGCACAGGTGATGGGGGGAGGGGGCACTGGTAACTGGTTCTGGTTCTGGTGGAGGAGACACTGGTGAAACTCTCCCTGCTGCAGTGATGTAGAAGTGTACCTTCAGGGTGTGTCGGTACGCTGTGACATCACGGCTGGGTGTGGTTACACCTCTGACCACACCCATGAGTGATGCAGCGGCCGAGACACTTTCAACCAGCAGGGGGCAGTGAAACACAGTCTTTCTATCTGGCGATAACTCGTACAGTTACAGCCGCTTGTAGTGATCACGTCTGTCCGAGTGGAATTGATCACTAGTGATTATTTGAATTCTTCCAATTCTTGGGCCTTTTTACTCACCAAAGGCCTTGCTTTGGGTGAAGCTTAGCCAGTTTTTAGCCGGATTTGTTTAATTGCAGCACAGGTGGTGCTTGCAGACGAACGACCCCTTTGACCCTCTTTGTCAAAGGAGTGTTCCTTTCTGTGACCGGACGTTTTCAATCCATTTGACGAGGGCGGCCTCAACGACAGATGATTTCCCTGTGTGCATTCGTTTTTCATTGAGATAAATTATCTAACAATTTCAAGGTGCAAGCAGCACCAGCCTCAGGTAGCCGGCAGGGTGGCAAACGGATGACAGCGAGGCAATGTATTGAGCTAGTAAAGTAAAAAGACAAAGAAAAATGAAGTAACATTAGCCTATGGTAGTTTAAAAAAAATATTGTTCCATAGGTTGTCATTTTTAAAAAGACCCAAAATGAACACTTTAAGCCGTCTACAAATGAATTCCACTGTAATCCTAGTTTAGATCCTAAAGTCTCCAGTGGTACCAAATAAATCAGGTTGAGATTTGGGGAAATGTTTCTACAATAATTCACAAGACCAGCACCAGTCGTCCCAGCCTGGTTCCAAACCTTTGATTTGTTCATCTATTTAAACGTGCTGTTGAGCTCATTTCTATATCAACCAGTCAGAGTTTGGTAGGTGGGATTAAGAATGGAGACAGCTAAGTAGCTACATCCAAAAGGCAACAGAAAAAAAGGCCACAAAAAAGAGACAAGCTCGAATGAGATGGAAGCAGTTTTGAGTTTGAACATAGAAATGTTTATTGCTAGCGTAAATGCTACTGTGACGAAGGATGACCTCTAAATACAGGTTGGGAAGATTTAAAAGAAGATTTAAAAGAAGATTTAAAAGAAGAGTTCACAGAATTTGTGAAACAGGAAATGAAAAACTTGTACTCTCAGGATTTATACAGTGAGAACTTCAGATCAACTTGTTGGTTACAATCATTCTTTGTTCTTACGTCTTCAAAAAGTTCTTTGTTTGGGTCGCTGATGGTGGTCTCGTAAGAAGCTTGTTACAAAGAAATACACACTCACATTTCTAAGTGTGGAGATACTCAAGATTTACTTGACGGATGCTTGTGCATGTTTTTTTTCTTTGTGCAGACGTCCCAAAAATGTTGACTCACTTGAAGATTGTCTGGACAAACAAATTTTTCTTAAGTGATCTTCATTTAGCAGACGATTTTCACATACACACATCAAGAGTCATTTGGAGATCAGTGCTCGGCTCAAGGACACTTCTACTAGTGGACAAGAGGAGCTGGAAATCAAAACCACCAACCCGAAAACTGAGCTTCCTTGAGTCTTTGAGCCAATTTGAGGGGTTTTGGTTGAATGGCAACTAACATAAGAAGCTGCAACGTCAACCATCCAGAATCCTCTAACATTGGTCTGAGTGCAGTTTTGTCGTGGTGATCCGTTTAACATCTTCCTCTCTCCTCTTCATCCATTCATCCAACAGCAGCTGGCGGTTTCAGAAATAGACCAGAAAATAAAGACATAATAGAAATGAGCCACTTTAGCAGCAGCTTAACAACACTCGTTCCTGAAGAGCTGAGATGACGCAGGTTATTCTTTTCAACCAAACACGACGGTGTCTCGTTTCTTAAATGAGGGCAGAGAGGAGGGACTAATCGATGAAATGAGCTGCAGACTGATGGCTCTTAAACAAAGTGGTGGAGGAAGTATTCAGATATTTTTACTACGGTACAAGTACTAATATAACACTTAGGAAATACTCCAATACAAGTTAAAGTCCTGCATTGAAAATGTTACTTGAGTAAAAGTATCTAAGTTTAATCAGGAAAATGTACTTGTATAACATTAAATCATTAGATTATTATTAATCATACATAAATGTAAAAGCAGGATTTTAGTGTTGTAGTCGAGGTTATGCTCATTTAAACTATTAACTAATGATTATTTATATTATGGATTCATCTGCTGATTATTTTCTCCATTAATCAATTGATGGTTTGGTTACTAAAAATAGTGAAAATAGTAATAAATGTTTAGTCCAACCAACAGTCCAAATATCCACATTATTACTTATATATTAACATTATTAGCTATATACAATAAAGAAAAGCAGCAAATCTTGACATTTGTGAAGCTGGAACCATGAAAAGTTTTTACATGAAAAACGACTTTAGGAACATTATTGGCAGAAATTAGAAAATAAATATTCATCATTTTGTTTTCATTTGTATATAATCACATGAAACTAAGAATTGTTGAGTTTTGGTTAACTTAGAATAAGTCCTACCTTTCTACACAGGAAGCAATCCGCAATGTTTCTACAGTAGCCCAGGACGGACAAACTAAACAATGGCTCCAGAGAGGCCCATTCTCATTTTTACGTTACTTGAAGACCACCGTAGTTCTCTGATGAGCTTGAAAATGGAGAGGTCTATCTCAGCCAGCCAGAAATAGATCAAAAGAACAAAATAAAAGCCCTCTTCAGCAGATATGTCATGGTTAATGTGTGGGACAGTCCTGGCCTGTTATCATCCTAATGGTTGATTAAAAAAAAAAAAAGCTACAATTACATTTCTTTCCCCTTCATTGATCCAGTCTGCCAAGCAATGACTTACGTTTTCACCTCATCAGCGTTATCATAAGTCGACACAGAAACAGCATTGTGTCATAAAATATGTCGATTTAATAGTTGTTACGTCTGTAAACCGATTTAAAACTGACTACTTCTACTTTGCATGGACGTGGCTTGGTAGGTATGTAGGAAGGTGGTGTCCTCATTGTAAGCCCCGCCTTCAGAGCTGTAATTGGCTGATTGTTTCTCAAACCAAAAGTGCCGTCAAGTGGCCAAACGCCAGATCTGAATTACTGAACAAACCATGTGGGTGAAGATTCAGACGTCTGCAGCTCTAAGTGTCTAATCAGTGTTTTATTTGTCCCCCGTACAGGTTTACTTTAAGGCCAAGTCCAAGTACACACCTTCACTGCTCAAGTACAGGTAAGCAACTCTTTCTGACTGAATAAATCAAGTCTCTTTAAATAAACTTCCAACATGCATTCATAAATGAGATGGAACATGTTTAAGCTCCGCCTCCATGTCCCCCCCCCCAGACTTCCTCTGTACCTGGTCTTCTTGGGCGTCAGTCTCCTCTTCCTGGTGGTGAATCTGGTCTGTGCCCTGCTGGTGAAAATGACCGCCGCCGACGTGAAGACCATCGTCCTGGTGAGGGTCACCATCAACGACAGCCTGTTCGTCCTCTGCGCCGTCTCGCTGTCCGTCTGCCTCTACAAGGTCGCCAAGATGTCGCTGGCCAACATCTACCTGGAGTCAAAGGTACAAAGTCGCAGGTTTCCTTGGAGGCGAAACATCCCTTACTTAAGGTCCACCTACTAACTTCCCTGAACTTTCAACCCCATCTCATGGTCTTTATCAGCACCACATGGAATCCATTAGAGATTGTCCCTGATCCAGGATATTCCAGGTTTTCGAGGAGGGAATTAAATAATATAATTAAAGGGAATAATAATGAGTGATACCTGTGTGTGTTCAGGGGACGTCGGTGTGTCAGGTGACTCTGATTGGCATCATGGTGGTGTTGCTGTACGCATCGCGCGCCTGTTACAACCTGGTGGTGCTCGCCCTCACCAACATCGAGACCATCAACTCCTTCGACTACGACTGGTACAACGTCTCAGACCAGGTGAGGGTCTCTCTCCGACGGCCCACAGGTGGTTTGACAGAATTTTAATCAGCGTCCTGGTTTAATACAGAAGTCTGGAGTTTAAAGAGCTTTTTGCACATGACCTGTGAAGAAGTATTCAGATAATTTACTGCAGTAAGAGTACTGATACCACACTGTAAAAAAAAGTCCTGCATCAGAAATTTACTTAAAAGTATCTAAGTTTTATCAGTAAAATGAAATCAAAATATCAAAGTAGAAGTACACATTGTGCAGTAAAATTTCAGCGTATTACTATTATATATGATGTCTCTGGATTAATATTACTGCTGCATTAATGTGTATGTTGTATTTTACTGCTGTAGATATGTTTAACTCCTTTATATCCTGTTGGCGAGTTTAATCTACATCAATGCATATAATATCCTATGAAAGTTTATTTAACTTAAGAAGTAGGGGAGTTTTCCCAACACATAAAGGAACATTTGATTTATCACAAACATTCAACATCAACACATCTGGAGATACGAGTTTCACTGGACAGGAAGGGAATAAAAACTGTAATATATAAAGTAACCAAAGCTGTCAGACAAATGTAGTGAAGTAAAAAGGACAACATTTACCTCTGAGATGTAGTAGAGTAGAAGTATAAAGTAGCATAAAATGGAAATACTCAAGGGAAGTACAAATACCTCAATTCACAGTACTGTACTTGGTGTCTCTCCAGGCGGACTTGCGGTCGTCGATGGGAGACGCCGGTTACATCGTGTTCGGGGTGATTCTGTTCGTCTGGGAGCTGCTGCCCACCTCGCTGGTCGTCTTCTTCTTCAGGGTCCGCCGGCCGCCTCAGGAAAGGGTCAGTCCTCCTGGTTGGGTCAGGTGACCTCTGCAACTTACACCTGGTTGTTTTTTTAAGTTGTAGCTAACTCTAGGGATGAAAAAATTGTCAGTGTGGTCCAGAGTGAAATATCTCAGCAAATATTGGATGGATTGTACTTAAATTTTTCAGACATGTTGATTCACAGACTTTTCCAATTTTTATCTAGCGCCATCATCAGGTCAACAACTGAATTTGTCAAATACTTTGGTTTATGACCAAATACCTGCAGAACTTGACATTCCAATAAGCCTCAGTTAATACCAAATACAACATATTAGCATGCTAGCACGCTACATTTAGATAGTGAACATGTTAAACACAATAGGCTACGTGCTAAATGTTAGCATGTTGACATTATCAGTACAGCCTTTAGAGCTGCTAGCATGACTCTAGACTCTAAAAAAAATTAGAGGAGAGCTTTTCACCACTTTTCAGTAGAGAGCTGCAGGGACAACGTACTTTTTTAGGCTAACCCCGTAAGTTAGCAACGCACTGGTTCCTTGGACAAAAAAGCCAATTGGATTTTTCCATAGATGTTGCATTATTGCAGAAAATAAATTCTGTGGCAAACAAACGTTTTTTGATACTTAGACATTTTGTTCAACAATGTAATCTTCACAAATGATTTGATTTTTTAAGCGTTCAGTAGAAGTAAGAAGCTAACCCAAGACTATTATCATGGTTGAATAAGCACGAGTTTACACAATGAGGCTTGAAAGGCGGACTAGTCTGCAGGATAATGTTTCGTAGCCCGATTTAGCCACTTGCTAGCAACATACAGCCTTTTTTAAGACAAGTTCAAATTCAAAGTTCGCGAGAGGGGTATCTACTGACGTTTTTTATAAAATACCATAAGCTTGTGTTAACCACAGACCTTATTTCAAGCATCTAACCAAAAACACATTCATTAACCCATTGACTTTGAGACGAAGAAACAGGAAGTGCAAAATTGTTAACTCATTTCTGGGTTTTAGGATTCATTACTGCAGCATATATAAAGTTATGTCCTTTAAACAGATTCACCAGCTATGAAATAAAATGAGATTTTAGTTACTTCAACAATCACATTTTCAACATGTCAGTAATGACTGACTTTGCCCATATTGTCTACATGCACAATGAGTTATCTGGCCACCTAAAAGGTCACTTACATCTGATTAAATCCTTCAATCTGAGATTTTTGAGGTTTTCACTGCTGATGTCAGATGATGGATTTGATCAGAAGATCCTCCTGTGTGTGTTAACTTTGAGTCTTTGTTTCCACAGAGCACTGTTGGGATACCGAACCACGTTCTCTCCTCCAGAGGATACTTCTTTGACAACCCTCGACGGTACGACAGCGACGACGACCTGGCGTGGAGCATTCCTCCCCAGAATGCATCAGCGAGGTACGAACTCCATCACTGGTGTCACCAATGACCCTTTTGCATTTGGTATTTCCGGATAAATATAGATAAAGCAGCTATAATAATTTCCCATTCCACTGTGGGACTTTTGATTATAATCTCTTACTAACCAACAGGAAGCAATTTCATAATATCTTGATATATAAGAAAATCATTAAGTATTAATACCATAGTGTAGAAATACTGTGTTACAAGTAAAAGCCCTGCATTCAAAAGTCTAGGCATCGGAATAAACAAAAAGTACCAAAATTAAAAGTACTCATTATGCATACTGGCCCATTTCAGAATAAAATATGAATGGATTATTGATTATTATTTATTATTAGCTCAATTTAATTATGTTACATACTGCTGGGTAGTTTAATATATATTATAATTCATCAGAATTTATTAGATGATTATATTAATATTAATCTGAATCTGCAGAGTATCTTTAAGCTTTAAAAAAATTGCAGTAAAGTAAAAAGTCCTTATTTAGGTAGAAGTATAAAGTAGCAAAAAATAGAAATACTCAAGTAATGCGACAGTAATTACAAATTGTATATGTACTTACTTTCAAACGTTGCAGATAATATTTTAAAGGTTGGTTTCAGGCAACACATATTAAAACATACATTATAATGCTGATAATAATAACTATACTACTATTACTGTTAATAATAATAATAATAAAATTAATAATAATATTAATACTACTACTACTACTAATAATAATAATACTAACAATAATATTATTAATAATGCATTAATAAACCAGCTGACTGACAGTGTTTCATCTCTCTGACAGTCTTTCCTCCGACTGCTACGACTGGAGCAGCCGTCACAGCAGCTTTACGGTTCACACCAACAGCGACGAGCAGCGCCTGACCGCCACCGCCGGAGAGCTCCACCCTTACCCATAATCCCCCTCTTCACTGTACAGCATCACTCTGCACTTTGACACCGATCAGTTATTGTGTTTCTTATCACTCACTGATGTAGAAGTTTGTAGACTCACGTGTAGAAACTTTAGATGAAATACCAGAATGTTCTGCAGGGTTCCCACATGGAGTCGTGTTCAGGTCATTCACTAGATATTAATTCACTTTAGTCTTTAGGTTTATCCTCTGGGGACCTTGAATGCACACCGTTTTTTTGCCAATCCATCAGGTAGATGCATAAATCTTTAACTGGATAAACCTGCGCCACCAGCAGGTCAGTGGATCATCAAAAGTCTGTGAAATGTATCCTCTGGGGAACATGAATAAATTAAACACATAGATTGTGCCAATCTATCAGGTAGATGTAGGAATCTTTAATTGGATAAGTGAAAATTTTGGCCTGCTGGTGTCAGAAGATCTTCAAAGTATTTAGGTTTATCCTCTGGGGAACATGAATGCACACCGTTTTTCTGCCAAGCCATCAGGGAGATGCATAAATCTTTAACTGGATAAACATGCGCCACCAGCAGGTCAGAGGGTCATCAAAAGTCTTGAGGAATTATCCTCTGGCGAACATGAATAAATTAAACACATAGATTGTGCCAATCCATCGTGTAGATGTAATTGGATAAGTGGAAATTTTGACCTGCTGGTGTCAGAAGATCATCAAAGTCCTTAGGTCTATCCTGTGGCGACAAATGAAAGCACACCATTTTGAGACAATCCATCAGGTAGATGTAGGAATCTTTAATTGGATAAGTCAAAACTTTGACCCGCGGTAGTCAGAAGATCATCAAAGTCTTTAGGGTCTATCCTCTGGGGAAAATGAATGTCTAGACAGAATTTAATCACAATCAAACCAAAGCTGTGAAAACCATTTAATGAATTGATATGTTGAAAACCAGAGAGGGACACCATGTTTGATCACGAGTGACCCAGACTTGTTTAACTCTGTGTAGGAGCCCTGTTTCAGAGAGAATCCATGTTTTATAGACCCACAGTATGTAGACGATGTTGTGATGAATGTTTTAGAGAATGTTTCTTGATTATTTTGGGGAGTTTTTCAAGGATTATTTAAATAGTAGAATAAATCTGCTAAAATTCTTCATTTTGCTGGAAATAATTATCCTCACTCAAACAAAGACTCCAGATGTTAAAGTGATTGTTAAGATTTCTCACAGCTGTTTGATCAGTTATACGAGACAAGAAAGCAGAGACTGGAGAGATTATCTGACAGGTTAATAAAGGTTAATTTAGTCTATTTTTTTAATAGTAAACTCTAGTTTGGTAACAGCTTGTATGTTATGAGTTTTATCAAACATGGAGGCCGATAGACAAATAGTTTAATTTCCTGTCCTGAATAATCCTTGAAAAACTCCTTGAGTCATTTTGAGAGGTTCTTGACTGTAAAGTAACACTAAATACATCATAACACACACAGACACATTCACTGTGTGTTGATTCAACATAATCAATATCCTGTAAATATCAATAACCAGACAACTGAACACCTCTGTGTTGTTTTGATGTTCACCTCAAAAGATCCGCGTATTAACAAATTATTTAACGGTGGGTTTGAAACCAACACAACTGTCAAATCATTCAAATCTGAGGAAATAATGAGGAAAAAACTGATTTTAAAACGTTAATATGTGCTTTCTTTTGCAGTGTTCACATTTCTGTTACAATGTTCAGGAAAAAAAAAGGTCTATATTTCTAAGAGACGCAGGTTTTGTAAGTTATTTGTACAGAGTCGCACTGAGATAAAGTGTTTTGTTGTTGAGCTTTTTTGTGTTTGTGGTTTGTGTGTTTGTGACGTGACGACACGAAAACACTTAATTAAAGTTTGTCATTACAACAAACAGGCGTTCATTTCATTATTTCTTGATTTTTTGTTTTTTCAATGAGTTCAATACGTTTGCTTATGACCAAATACCTGCAGGACTGACGACACTCCCATCAGCCTCACCTGTATTATGCGTTTACTGCTGAATTCAAAACGTTAGCATGCTTACATGCTAAATTAAAATGGTGATTATGGTAAACATTATACGTGCTAAGCTTTAGCATGTTAGCATTGTCATTGTGAGTGCATTAGCATTTATTAAAGCCTCACAGAGAGGCTAGCATAGCTGTCTAAATTCTTTGGACACATGAAGAGGAAATCTGTTATTTTTCAACCTGTAGTTTTCCATGTATCGTATCTAACTGACTAGCAGGGACAACAATTTTTTGAAATCGGTCCAGTATTGAGGGAGAGCGCAGGACAAAGCTGGCACTGTCATTTACGTCCACTAAAAGTTTCTTCTCATTAAAAATATTTTTCAACATCATGGCTGAATATTTAGATGATTACAACAATGTGGAGGAGGGTCTTTGAATTTGATGGCTGCCCATATTTATTTGAGCTAGATTATACAGATATTTATATTCCCATTAATATTTATGCGTGATCTGGGACAAAATAACAAACAGATTATTTCTCTCTAGAGTCTTTTCCTTAATGTTTTCAGAAAACAATTAAAAAGAAGCCATTTTAGTCAATTATTTTAGCCTCAATACTGGACAATTTCTAAAATTGTTCTCCCCATTAGTCACTCAGACCCAAAAACATGTTAAAAATAGCGTTGAAAAATACTGAAGGTACCCTTTAAAAAAGTGCCCTTTGGAGTTTTCTTGAGAAAAAAGTTTATGTTTACATTCAGAAGATTTTCATTCTCATTAAACATTTGTAAAAATGATTTTTCTTGCTTTATTTACTAGTGTTTACTAGCGTGCATTCTCCTTTTTTTGGCTCGTTATAACCAACTATCCATCAGTGGACGAGTCAAACCAATGAATGGCAACTTAAAGATACAAAAACTATTCTAAATGAAGTGAAAGAATAAAAAGCGTAAAGAAAATACTGTTACAGTATATTTTGAGTAATTTACTGGATTAGTCGGAAACCTGCTCAAGATTATAAAACAAATTCCAAACAAGAGTTCAGTGATGTCCAGAAATATTTTATTCTTCTTCTTGTCAAATAAATATACTCAACAGGTACACACATAAACATGGTGCAACTATATATATATATATATGTTCATAGAGATCTGAAAGCAATAGAAAGAAAACACTTTAACCTGTGCTGCCTCTTACAAACTGTACAGATATAAACTAAATTCGGATTCAAACATGACGAGTGTGAAGATTGGAAGCAGGTTTCTTATATATTTTTCTTTTTTTGTGTTTTTCCAAAAATCGCGACTTAGTTTTAAGGCTGACGAGTGGACTGTACAGGACGTCCAGCTGCTGGAGGGCATGCAAGGCTCAGAGGAAAGCATGCACACATCTCACTCACTCACTCACTCAAAACACACTTTATGCATCATTTCTGTCTCACATTCACATAAACAAACCAAAAAAAATAGACTTAATTAACTTATTATAACTGATAACAAATGGAAGCAAAAAAAAAAAGAGGCTGTTATCATTTAAATATTTATAAGCAACTGAATACCTAGTTGTGAAATATTATAATAATAATAATAACTTTTAAAACTAAATCTGACTTAATATGTTTTAAATTAAGTCGTTTGAATTTCCAGTGTATTTTCTGAAATTTTGAAAAGAAAAGAGGTTGCTTCCATCCAGGCATTTAATTTAAACAGCATTAATTCCTCCTATCAACAAAAAAAAAAAAAAAAAAGCCTGCAAAGTTTGGCATTAAAGCATCGGGGGAAGGCCAAGAAGATTTCATTTTACTTTTAAATTTAAATAATATATTTATTTGAATAATATTTTTCTTATCCTTTTACATGTTCTAAACTATTAAATTACAAGTGATGCATCAGCCACACTCTCATTTATACTGACCAAAAAAAAAAAAAAAAAAAAAAAAAAAACTTCCAACATATCTTATCATAACATCACGTCTCCAAACTATGGAGGAGATTTAAAGAATCAATAAAAGGAAAAGATAAACACTCTCTGGTCATCACAAATAAACAAAGATACATACAAAAAAATGGAGGCAACTTAAAACTCTTTGGTCCACTTCTCACTTTTACTGCTGAGCAAAACAAAACTATTCAGACTGGAATCATGAATAAATCTGTAAAATCGCCTCATAAACCAGTTTGTCCACCTTCTGAAACCAAAACGACAGACGCGCTCTGTTTCCTTTGCTTGTTTGACGTTGCTCATTGATTGCAATCGTTTCAAATCCTGTGGGTTTTTTTAAGGTATTACTCTCTCAGGATGAAACGCCTTGCTAAAGTGTATGTCTGGTGATATTCTACATTTTTCTTGTTGTCAACAATTCCCAATTAAAGATCAAAAACATCAATGAATGTATCTACTAGCAAGTATTGTGTGTGTGCGTGTGTGTGTGTGTGTGTGATTCAATCCCATAAATACACCGTCCTGCTGCCACAAATACTCACTAGAGCACCAAATGTGGATTAATCCGCCGCTGAAAATAGTCCCTAACAAATGCACCACTTCCTCCTACAGTGACCAGCTGTTTTAGGAAAAATGAAACTATATATTTGGGTTTTTTTAAGATTTACTTCTTCCGTAGGAACCAATGGGCTCAGAGCAGAGAGCCACAGACAGGAAGTGAGAAAGTACGGAGAGACGCACATCAGCACTTTGTTGGTTTGAGTCTGTAAATAATCGGGTCAGTTAACAGCATGAAAATCTGTAACAACACCAGAGAATGTTTCTAGTAGTTCTGATCGCAGTCAGCCCTGGACATAGAAGTCCTAAACGCTCCTGAAACATTTGTGATCAGCCGGCATGATCCATTAAAAAAAACCAATCCTCTCGTCCCTGTGCCTTCATTTCCCTTATGAGGAGATGTTAAATTAAACACTCAAGCAATAATTCATCTCAAGAGAATCTTATAACTCCTACTTCTCCTACTTAAATAAATCTGTCTCGACTATAGGTGTGCTTTAAGACAACACGGCTGAAGCAACAAAGTAAAAAAGCGTAAAGAAAACTAGGCAGCAACTAAACAAAAAAGTTAAAAGTAAGCAAAAGAGCAAAAACCTGCTACTGTATCAAGGTTAACTATGGGATCAAGTCATAGTCCATTATCTAATAGCTGCAACTGTTGATGATCTACACACACACACAAACACACTCACACTGTGAACTGTTTGTCTGAAAATGGATATTGTCTTCATGCTTCATCTCTTTCTATGAGACAAGAACAATCAGAAGTATCGCATAGCTTCTTATACGTTTTATTAAATCTGTTACAGAAACTCTTCACAGGTGAGCTACTTTATTTAAAGTCTCGGTGTTTGAACCAGTTATAACTTATTATAGCAGAAAGCTGACGTCACATTTCGGCGCTCTTTGCACTCACACAGACTTGTTATCGTCCACTAGCCACGGAGGCAGATGGATCTGCAACTGATCGGCCATTTTTTGGTGTATTAACAGTCGGCTAGATGCATTAAACCAGAGGAGAAACTCCAGAGGATCACATGACACCACGTGGATTCAGTCCATATGCACATCTTTGTCATATTTCCTTAAGAATGTGGAAAATCAAAAGGTGAAAAAAGAATATCATCATATTTTAAATTAAAAAAGTATTGATTGATTTTGTCATTTGCCCAAAAAATCCAGTATCTGAGCAGCATTGGTTTTATATTTTTTGACATTTTTAACAAGTTGGGAAAACTCTAGACAAACGCATACTAAGCTGAAGTTAGTTTGATAATCACACGCGTTTTAACCGTCTTCATTGAGTTGAAGTTAGTTTAAGGTTGGATGTTGCTGCTGGACTGAATCTACTTAAATCAACTCGTCACTGAAATCCACAAAAGAAATCCTGTGTCAAAAATCCACCAACAAGTGGCTATTGGACTCACACACACACACACACACACACACACACACACACACACACACACACACACACACACACACACACACACACACACACACACACACACACACACACACACACACACACACACACACACTTCTAGCGAGCTGACATAATTTAGGCCTGAGATGGTTAACATGAGCAGATTGGTCCATTTCCTCAGGCTTTGAGCAACAAACGTATCTATAAACAACAACAGGAGGCGGTGAGAGAGGAGAGGAAAAGGAAAAAAAAACAAAACAAATAAATACAAAAAAAAAAAAAAAAAAACAGGATAGGCAGCAGCGTCCAGACGGTTCAGACGCACGTTTATCTAGAAGAACCGTCCCGACTGAGTCCTTCCTCAGGTCAACGTCCTCACGCAAGAGCCGTAAAGGTCTGACTCAGGTTCACGTGACTGTAAAATCCAACAGGATGTGATGTCAGCAGAGGGCGGCGGGGTCAGCCAGACAGAGAAACGCCTGCTTCAAATCAAACTCAGACACTTCCTGTTGGACACAGTTTACTTTTCGTCCCGGAGGTCGGCTGGTCACCGTTTGGTCTGTGACATCACTTTTCATTCAGGTTTTGTCGAAGGTCACAAAAAAAAAAAAAAAAAAAAACACCTGCTGATTTTAAAAAGGTCAACCTCTCAAAATAGAACCAAAAATATCGAAATGAAAAAAGGTTTTGTACACTGGCCGACAAGTTTTACAGCAGAGAAGAGAGAGAGAAAAAAAAGACGTCGGGTTTAGTTTTCAGAACCTGGAGACTTCTCCGACGTAGGCAAGAGGAGGCAGAGGAGTTAACATTCATAATCTACCGGAGGAGGAAGAGGAGGAGGAGGAAGTACAGAGAGAGATTAATGGGAGAAGAGAGTGTGTTTGTGGGAGGGGAGGGGGGGATTGTTGGGTTCACTGCTGATCCTGCTGTCCGTGAAAAAGGCCTTTCTTTTGGGAGACGATTAGACTATTGCAGTTCTCTGTGGGGGGGGGGGCGCCGCCTACTGGTCAGGTGAGACGTGTCACCTGCTGTTACCTGTTGTCCTTCAGCAGCAGGCGGAAATGGTGGAGCTGATGTATACTGGTGGACAACCTGAGAGAGGGAGACGGAGGGAGAAAGTGGTAAGAACGGTGGCTGGACAGTAGGGGGCGCCACCGGCCAAAGAGCTGAACTCAGAATCAGCAGAGTTTTATTATTTTCCCTTAGAAGAGATAGTTCAGAAGTTTGGAGAAAGACAGGAGTACCGTGACGGGGAAGGCAACAAAGCGTATTTTTGAATTGCTTTTTTTTTTTTTTTGTGCCGTCAGACATCCCTTTCTGATGCAAACTGAAGCCGTTATCTTATGCTCTCTTCAAAGCCACAAAGACAAAAACAGGTATTCTACCTCGCTGAACACCAGGAGTTGCTTATCCACTGCTGCTTCGATTGCTTAGTTAGTTTGAGTTATTGTGCGGCTTTGGTGGAACTGAACTAACCCTTTAAAACACCACACAAGTCACACAATAACACAAACTAACAGATAGAAGTACCTATAGACCTGCAAATTCTGTGTTCTCCGAGCTAAAATGACTGTTCTTGTCAATGGAGTCTTGTGTCTTGTGTCTTTGAAGAGAGAAAAGATAACCGCTGCAGGACCCCGTCTGAAAGAGCTGTATGACCGCAACGTAAAGTGCTGAAAATATTCCATATTAGATATTCTAAATATAGCGTACACTTGAAGTGATATTGATTTTTTTTAGGTGTCTAGAATTCGTCCAGAGCAGTACAATGCTTTGCTCGTACGCCTGTCTGTTTCTCCAAACTTGGGCTGTGCCAACCGTCATCTGCAGTATGGGTAAGTCCACTTCTACACATCCAGACTGTCCCTTTAAATGTCTGACTCATATATAAAGACTCCTGTACCTGCAGAAGCCGTTCAGTAAGGCCACGATCTCCTGTCGGGTCAGCTGGAAACCTTTAGAGGGGCTGTGCTCGGGAAGATTCTGGATCTCCTTCTCGGAGAAGAGGATCTTCAGAGCTGTACCGAGACCCTGAGTCTGCACACAACACGGGGGAAGGAAAGCTGTAAGAAAGCTCCGCTGGTTCTTTACTATTTTTACTGCGTACAGCAAGAAAACACGATTATGAGGTCACAACTATACAATATAAAGATAATTTCACAGTTTTAGAGCATTAAACAATCTAAATGTGTCCCAGTTTATTTCAGGTTGTAGTGCATGTGAATGACATCAGCTGACAGGTAGTAGACATGGACCCAAGCTGTTGCCTAGCAACGCAATTCCACTGAAACACTCTAAAAAAGGAGCGTTTCAGGTATATTTTGTTTTTGTAAACATGTTCTAGTAGAAACTCTGAATACAAGTAACCTATAAATGAGCATGGTTTGTCTCCTTTGTCTTTTGTCACAAAAAAAACTCATTTTTAAGAGTCTTAGTTCAAAACTGATCATAGTTTGAGATGTGAGAGTTGATTCAGAGATCTGGAACCGGTTCTCTCTCTCTCTCCGTTTTCTCTGTCTGACCCAGATGTAGTTGCTGTTTTGTTCACATCCGTTTCGTAAAAGTGATTCATATTCGATTGATGTTTTTAGAAATAATTCAACGTATTTCAGCTGTGAAAAGCAAAACACACATCAGTGAGCGTAAACACACAGAGCAGAGACACAGTGACGTGCGCTCACCTGCAGTTTCCCCCACAGACGACATTTACTGCAGCCGACGCAGTCCATGATCCTGGAGATGTTTTTGAAATGGAGGCGGAATTCCTCCTGAAGGATGAAAGAGAGCAGACAAGCATGTTAACGGTAACCGGCTCTGTTGGAAACCACAGAGACGAACCATGTTGGGTATCAAATACAGAAAAAAAGCACTTTGTCTCTCTCCGTGTTGGATGGTGAGATTTTTGGATTCACCTTTAATATTTTGGCTTCGATTTTTTGCCCGGCGAACATGGACTTCTCATCAAAGTGCATTGGGAAAGTTCTGGAAGACAAAAGGAGCCGTTAGTCTCATTATAACTACTGAACTTACAAATGACCAGAGGTTGAAGAAGTATCTAGATCTTTTACCAAAGTAAAAGTAGAAATACCACAGTGTAGAAATACTCTGTTACAAGTTACAGACTTGCAATCAGAATCTCACTAAAGAACACTCGTATTCGCATAAAATGACACTTAAAGTTCCAAAAGTAAAAGCACTTTTAATGCAGAATGGTTTCAGAACAATATATATAATTTTTTTGGATTGTAATTATTGCTGTATTAATGTGGTCATCACTTTAATAATGTAGCTGGTGAAGGTGGAGCTCATTCTATTACTTAATATTACTACAGTTAGCATGTTATGCTCATATTTAGCATGTTAGCATGCTAACTGTAGGCATTTTAAAAAGAGCTACAATCGTTCTCATTATCAATTAATCTGACATTTATTTTCAATATCAAGTGATTGATTGTTTGATCTATAACAGAGTCATAAAGAAGTGAAAATGTCCTTCAAATGTTCTTGAATATTTGTTTGCCAAATTTACAATAATTGCATCTGACTAACAGTCCTATGATTATGAAAGGCTGAGAAATATTTGCTTCTGAGGAGATGGAGCCAGTGAAACAATTACTTTAATTATAACAATTTTATAAATTGGTGGGGTTGTGCTGCTTCAGGTAAATCTGCAGGTTAACAATAGAATGAGTAATCAACCAGGAATGTACACTTGTGTGCTTGCATCTGATTGGACAGCGCAGCAAAAGTAAAACCAGTTTCTACTTCCTGTTGGACAAAACTATGTCCTTTTCGGTGCAAATAAAAAAGCAATAAAGTGCTAATAAATAACTGTCTGAACACAGCTTTAAAGATTTTTAACGTGATGGTGGCACCTTGCATGGTAGCCTGTCATCAGTGTGTGAATGGGTGAATGATATGTAATATACTACTGATTGTAAGTCGCTTTGGATAAAAGCGTCTGCTAAATGACTGTGTGTGAGATGTTGTTGAGATCTTGATTTGTCTGCAGATGTTGTTAAATACCAACCGGACTAAATTGTACTTCCCCCTCTTACCTGATCTCATTGAAGACCTGCAGAAGCAGTTCCTTGGTGGCTGAGTCTTCCTTCCTGTTTCCGGTGTACAGGTTAATGAACGCTCGTTCGAAGTACGGAGCCACCTTGTAGAGCGCCCGCAGCTCGATGAGGTACAGGAAGTAGAGGTTCTTCAGCCGCCGCGTGCCCTCGCCCTTCGTCACTGCAGTGTCGAATCTCTGCCGGAACTCCTGAGCGTTTGGACCCCAAACCGACCGGCCCCAACCCTCTGAGGGATCAAACAACAATAAAAACAGTTCAAATCATTTTGTTTTGGTGATTTCTTCATTTTTTTTTTACCAACTCTGCAACCCAGAGACAAAAGTATAAAACATGTTAAACTGTAAACAATATAATTTCAATGTAAATGTTGGTCATTTTCTACTTTAAAATCAAAACTCTTCAGCAGTTCCTTTCTGACAACATCATCTTTATCTCAGCACTCTGGAACTTTTGAGTTGCGTGAATCACTTTGTCAGATTTGCTATTTAAAGTAGCAAGAGACAAGCTTATTTTTTGCTTTAACTTATCATTAAGAAGTAAATATTGATCGCACAATGCAAGGGTTTTAGAATTATGTCACCATTGGCATTTAATTGGTGTGATCTTCCGGGAAAATGAAGGCTCAATCGACGGCAAAAAGCCCTGGAAAACACAATGCAGAGTGTCCTGTGCGGTGTTGCCAACTCTATTCCAAAGATTATAGCCAGCACCAGCTCCAAAAGTCACCAGATGACAGCATACACTATTTTGCATATTGTTGACAACATTTTGCATTATTTTGTATAAGGTTTAATGGTTGTGTCTCTGAGCAGCATTGGGAAAGAATAACATCATGATATATTTGACTATATTTCTTGCTTTTCCCCTGATGGTCTGAATAAGTCGCTATCATTGTCGCTGGTAGAAAGCTCTGAGGTAAACGAAAACAGCGGGTCAAACAACAATAAAACCACTTGGAAACACTATTGAAAGTCTTTTAATAAATATATTATATAATCATTATTTGCTGCTTCTTGAAGGTTACCAGGTGTTGTTTAGCCCTTTTGACAAAGTTAAAGCATCCTGAAAATGAGTGATGCCGACGCGTTTGGCTTCTTTTGTTCAATGAAAAAAGAATAAAGTAGAAAAGTTTATATTTTTCTCAAAGTAAGGTATTGATTTGGTGTCTGTGCTGAAAGTGAGGTATCGTATCAACAAGAGAATCAAACAATAACGGTAAAAAAAACCAGGTAATCGATATATATAGTCTGGTGCAGCCTGTAGTTGTAATGAAACCTCAGTGTAACCTTGTCCTATGTTTGATAGACTTGAAGCTGAATGAGCTTTTTGAAGTCAATGGTAAACAAATCAACAAAAAAAAAAAACTGTTCCGAGATCAGACTGACGTACCGTCCAGCAGGTACTCGGCACACAGGTGGATGTTGATGCTGCTGTGGAGTCCGGAGATGAGCCGGTAGAAAACTCTCTTCTCCAAACACAAACCTGAAGACGCAGAGAGAAAGAAGTAAAGAGGACATGTTTTACAAATGAACAAAAAAAAAACACATTTAATCATTTGCTCCAGTGATCATTTACTCATGCATATGGTTTATTTTTTGTCCATATGTTGAGAAAACAAAAGTGAAATTTCATTTTAAATTCATTTGCACACGATGATTGCGTGAGTGAAAGCTCTCCGTGTGCAAGCTTTTTGACCTCTTTGTACCCGACAAACTCTGATAATCTTTCAGCGGAAATCAGAGAGGAGATAAGAGAAGCTTGAGGTGGAGACGACAGGAAACGCGACTGAGATCTTTCATCAGACGCGTTTGAGCTCAAGATGTCGTTTCAGTTACACGAGAGGAAACGATGATGGCGAGAGAATGAAATGCACGGAGACGAACGAAATCCAGAAAATGAAAACGTAAAAAATGGCCTCGACCTGTCACAATCTTACGTCACAACAAAAGATGCGACGTTTTGCTTTTCTAGGTCAAGAGCTGCCAGGAAGTATAAAGTTGTTTGTGAACTTGAAGGTAACGGATATGTCAAAGAATGTTTCCTTTGAGAAGAAAAAAAAAAAGATAGAAACATGAGGAGGCACTCACCTTCAAGCCATGTGTAGAAACCCTCGCCTGCAACATGAGCGACATAAAGAGAGAATCATCAATCGTTCTTTTTTTTTTTTTACACTTCAACTAAAAATACATTCAAGTGAAGACAGTGAAGTTTTTACTCACCATCGTCGTCTCCTGAACACAGAAAGAGAAACACAGAGAGAACAAATCCGTGTTAGATCTGTTCTATTAACGAACACAAACGCCTCTTTAATGTTGCAAACACAAACACGTATACACACATTCAGTAAAATATGCAAAGAAATACATAAATACATAAACAGAAAAGAGTGTTAATGAGAAGTCTTAGCTGCAGTTGTCGTTAGTGATTCTACAGAAAATAAATCTAAATCTACTTTTAGCAGTCAGCAATAAAACGGGTGATAGAAGGATATTTAAAAATTCATAGCCATCAGGGAAACAACATATACTTTTTGAATACCTTCCTTTGTTGTTTCAATAAAATATAGTTTAAAATTACAATTAAAAAAGGAACACAGATTATGAATTTAACCAGACATTAAATATCAGTTCTAAGAGCTTTAATTTGAAGTATTGTCTTGATTATAAAATAGATTTTTGACTGCTTTTCAAATCACATTAGGTTTGTAGAAACTTCAGCTGATGAAACAGTTATTGATTATTTATGACTCACCTCTGCTCGGAGCCAGAGGGTTCAGAGGTCGGTACACTGATCTGGGCCTGTCGACAAAAATAAATAAATAAATATTTTCTTTTTTAGTAATGATCAATGATCATCTCAGGTTCTTAGAAAATAAAAAGCAGACGGAGTAGAAGTCACTGTTCCTACATTTCCGAGACGTCAGTAATCTCTTAACACAAAGAGTAAAAATCTGTATTGCATCAGACTCTAAAAACACAATAACAAAAGACTTTTCTCAGTAACCAACATTCAGAATTTTCCAAAACTTTATTGTCCTTCCAGGGAAATCTGTTTTGCAGTCAGGATTCACTTACAGACATCAAAAACACATCAACACAATAAAATAAAGAGCTAAAGCAGGGAAATGGAAATTCATACCAACAAAGAATAGATTTAGATTCCCAAAACAACCAATATTACAAAAGGTAAAAAATGATTTTAGACGGCAGGAACTTTTGATAAGGACTGATAACATTTTAAGGAATCTTAAAGAGTCTAAATGATTCTGAAAATTACAAATCTTAGAAGAAAGAAAATCGGAAACGGCAGGTCAGAGTTTTAAAATATCGGAAATGGCCAAGAAAATTGCAATCGGTGTTTTTGGTGTGTGTGTGTGTGTCTCTGTGAGTGTGTGTGTGTGTGTGTGTGTGTGTGTGTGTGTGTGTGTGTGTGTGTGTGTGTGTGTGTCACTCACTTGAAGCAGTTTTCCTCGTAGATGCTATTCCAGACCCTCCAGGCTGAAGGACCCTTGTATCCAGTGAATCTCTCCGGATTCAGCAGCAGATCCACGTACTCAGAATCTGGAGAGGTTTCATCTAAAACACACACACACACACACACACACACACACGCAAAAAACAGACTTTAAATGGGCCGAAGGCTTGTTGTGGTGTGTAAACTTTTCTCAGTGTCTCTAGTTCCACCAACAAACATCCTGGTAATTTAAAATGTGACGCTTGAGGTAAGGTCAAGAGGTCATTATCATGTAATAGTACGCGATAAGGAAATTTCATGGCTATCTGCCCGTTAGTTTTTGATATTTCAGTGTATGTGTTGCAATGGTGGTTAGTTAGGTCAAAGGTCAGTGAGAGACGGACGGAGTGAATCCTCACCGTCCAGCTCACAGAAGTGGTCCTGAGCATCGTCGTGTCTCGCCCAGTCAGCGAACGCCTGTTTACTCTGGTTACTGAAACAGGAAGTAATATGAACTTTATTGAACACAGAGGGAAAAAACAGTGGCAAAGCAGCAGGAAATTAATAGATATAGATAAGATAACGATAAATAAACAAACGTGTTGAAATCAAAATCAAAAATCTTTAAACACGTGTTAGAAAATGTAAGTTTAAAACTGCCACTTTGGGCTTTCTTTGCGTGATATCTTCTGGCTGTTTATGTTTCCATGTACTTGTCTACACTTGTTTTGTAATCACATTACTGCAAAAATAAAACTGGAAAAAAGGATTTCTAATAACTTGATTTCAGACTTCGATCTATTTCAAGGTTAGGTTAAATTAAACTTCAGGGATCCGCAGCCTGATCCAATAACATTTCTTTTTATAATCAACACTTGTTTTTATTTTATTGGTTTATTTGGTAGGGAAAGTGCACATTAATAAAACATTTCTGTAAATGCTCCAGAGTTAGTCAAGAGGCTATTTTTCATCTGTAGTCCCTCGACAGATGTTTCAAAGTCACCCTAAAAACAATATATATAATATATAAAAAATTATGCATTATTTACCCTTTACAAAAGGTTACAAATATAATCAAAACTTGAAATTATGAAGCCACTTGCAAATGACAAGATAGTACAAAATGTAAAACATACTTTTATTTTTACCTCTTTACTTAAGATTTCATTAAACTTATTTTTGTTTCTCTTTTACAAAATGTACCAAAACACTGGCAGCGAGGAAGATCTTGGGTAAATAATAATGAGAGAATAAATATGAAACATAATTTACATAATACCCTTAAACTAAAGGGAAATATGCTTTGAACTGACATCAAACTCTGTCAAAGATTCACAGATTGGTGAAATACTCTTCCTGGTTTGTTCACCCGGAGGTTATTTTTAGACTTTCGAGTCGAGCAGCTTTTTTTTAATATGAAGAATGTTATCTTTTGTGGTGTCAGCACAAACTTCAGATTCTCAAACTCATTTTGTTTCAACTTATGATAACCTCCTCCGTGTTTCCCGCGACAGTGGAGCGGTGAAGGTCGGTCTGCTGGGAAACTACCAGACGCTGGTGAATGTTTGACCTGCTCACTATCAGCTGCTGAAGCTACTTTGCATCTTTCAGTAAACGAGCTGCTGCTGCAGCTGACACAGTGAAATGAGACTTCAGCCTGCGAGATAAAGCAGACAGGATGAGGTCTGTGGTGTCACCTTAAGGTGTTGTTGATGGCGCCCAGCTCTTGGGCCTGTTCACACTCGGTCACGTCCGACTCCGTGTTGGCTTCATGGGAGTACTGGAGACGGGAAGAAGAGAGTCTGTTAGTGAGAGGAACATTATCTAATGCTAATAATGCTAATAATAATAATCAGGTTCAGAGATAGACTTGTTTTTTCTGTATATTTAGGTTCCTGAAATAAATAATAGGCTGATAGTAAAGCACTTTTTAAACGCATGTATTAAAGCTGCAACTAATAAATTATTTTCATTATCGCTTAAACGTTGGATTTTTAAAATGAAAAACAACAGTGAAAAATGGTAAAAAGCTGTTTAAATGTTTTGTTTTGTCAGTCCAAAACCCAAAAGACATTTAGTTAAACATGGTTTTTAACTAATTTGAGAGCTATTTTTGCATTTTTCACGATTATTAGATTATAAAAATAGTTAGTGATTCGTTATTTTATTTTTTTTGTCTGATGATTAGTGTCTAATAAACACAACCCTGTCTTTTCCTGCTATGGACATCCATGCATGTTGTAGCACTCAACGCACGTCGTCGACTGTTTGATGGAGTGTTTGCATAACGACGTATTTTATTGTGCAGCCAGCGTTCGGCGTTCGGTTTATGGCAGCTGTTGGAAAAGTTATCGTGCTGTGATTTTCCTTAAGACCAACATTAAAGGCTGTGGGTTCATAATCATTATGGGCTGAAGCCTCGTTCTGGTCTGATTAACACGGTAATGCAAACACTTGCCTGTACATCTTATATTGTTTCGGAGAACAATAAAAACTTAATGTCACAGGTTTAATGAACTGAAATGTATTGACGGTATATTTTTGCATTCGTGTATGCACGTGCATGTTTTCTGCACATCCGTGTAATTGTTTTACTGTAATGACTAGCTGTTTTCTCGAAACAAAGAAAAACAAACAAGACGTCCCCTTTGCAAAAATAGTTCAAGAAACAGTTTATCATTTTAGGAAATACGGTTATTTGCTTTCTTGCAGAAAGTGAGAAGAGAGGATCGAAACCACTCTCATATCCGTCTGTTCCACATGAAGCTACCGCTAACTGCTACTTAAAGTATGCTAACATTAGCCACCAGTCATACCAGACCAAGTAAAGCACACAATAGGTTTGTTTCTCTGCTTTATGAACTCAACCTTCCATCTGTGAGGACAGATTGTTTTGTTTCTTCCTGCGTGTCGGAGCAAAAGCGGTCATACCAGAATTTTTGAAAATGAGGAAATATCTGATAAGCTGACAGGTGTAATCTCTGCCTGTCATCACCGATTGGTCGCACATGCATGTGAGCCTCGACACAAATGTTTATTCAGTGTGTGTTGAGAAAAGGTGAAGCACAGAGGGAGCAGGAGAAGGAGAAGTAGTTTGTGTGAGGTTAAAACTAAAAGATATGTTACGGTTATTAACAGTAAAAACAGAAAAACATACATAGAGTATACGTGGCCTGTTGTGAATACAAGAGGTTAAACTGGCCTGCCATTAGAGTCCCACCCTGAACTATGTTCCCATTCCGGCCACAGACTCATTTCAGTCTGTACCAAAAAAAAAGGAAAAATCACTGTGGGTCAACACTCAGCCCTATGCTTAACCTCACTTTAAGAAAGTCTTTGTTCTTAGAGTCATAATCTGGAAAAAGACTTGTGAGTGAAGAAGTGGATTATGCTGCAGTACTAGTTTAACATGTTCCTATGTGCCATTTGATATTTTTCCAATCTTAAAATACTTTGAAATCCACTAAAAAAAACAAAAAAACACTGTGAATCAAAGCTGACTGAAGCTTCTGTCAGTAAAAGCACACAGGCCAAGTGTTAAATATAGATTTCAGGTGACGTATCACCGAAAGCCTCACGCTTTAGTACGTGATTAACGAGTTCCAGATGGGTCGGTCAGAACTCCCGTAGACGTTCCCTTACAAACTGCTGAGGTGGCACATAGTCGTGTTTCCTTTAATCCTTCCCACTGACTCTCTTTAACAGTTCCCCCCCCCTGACGGTCAGTGGAACACATTCGACCTTGAGTGAGACGTGTGCATATGTCCAAACACACCTCTGGGTCATCACAAGACAAACACCAGGCTGAGAGCCAAGAGCTGGCAAACACTCCAGTCCTCAGTCGCTACGTGGAAACTATCCAAGCAGATAAGTTGAGTGCGAAAGGGGAGTAAAGTGTGTGTGTGTGTGTGTGTGTGTGTGTGTGTGTGTGTGTGTGTGTGTGTGTGTGTGTGTGTGTGTGTGTTGTTTTTTGCCGAATCAGCTAATGAGACAGAAAGTGCTAAAGGCCATTAAACAGGTTAGAAGGATTTTGTTTTCCAGAGATGAACAGGTATGAAGTCTGTTTTGTTAAAGGCAAAGGATACATATGGTTTTGTTCTACACTGTATTTTAAAACCATCAATGAGTGTATCAACTAACAAGTATTGTGTGTGTATCAAAGCCTGATATATATATATATCTTCTTCCTCTGAGGGATAAAGCTCCATTGTTTTCAAAAAACTATTAAAAAACACAACAATGAGCCTCACTGGGTAACAGTTCCTTCTTCTTCATCATGAACACACTGTGGTTTATTTTGACTCAGTCACACACACACTCACACTCACACTCACTCACACTCACTCACACTCACACTCACACTCACTCACACACTCACACTCACTCACACTCACACAATGTCCTGCTGCCACAAATACTCACTAGAGCACCAAATGTGGATTAATCCGCCGCTGAAAATAGTCCCCCAACAAATGCCCCACTTCCTCCTGTTTGTTTGATAAAAACTACAGTGACCAGCTGCTTTCAGGGAACGATTTAACCGTATTTTTCTTTGAATGAAACGATAGATTTGTTTTGTTTTTTTAAAGATGACACGTCTTCAGTAGGAACCAATGGGCTTGGAGCTGAGAGCCACAGACAGGAAGTGAAAGTATTGAGGGACGACCTTGAGGGACGATTCTTTTGATAGAATGGGTTGACTAAAATAAAATACATAGAATAACCGCAGAAAGAGAGCTGCTATGAACATTTTATGGTATGATATTGAGTATCAAGCAATAATACTTTGTTGGTACAGAGTATCAAAGACTGCACTGAAAGTAATCCAGAATATCGGGTCACATTCATTATCCCGTTGACTTTATGATAACCAGTTGTGTATTAAGATTTATATTTACATTGATTATCATCTAAAGGTCAATCAAACTGTGGCAGTATTAAATAACTGCCTAGAAATAAAGAAGGGGGAACCAAACACAAGGGATTGTGGGTATTTGGTGATGCCTGGATTGATAGTCAGTATTCATCAGTATTCAGTAACATTCATCTTCTGCGTTCTCACCTTGTTGTAGTTCCCAGACTTGATGCCCACCGGGATCTTACTCTGTGAAACACAACAGAGACCAACGAACAAACAACATGAGACTGTTTGATCTATATAGCTAAATAAATAAAGCTTAAATAATCCATATGAAGATGGTATAAAAGATCATTTTAAAAGCTTTTTTAAAAGTCATACATTTTGTTTAGCGAAAGAAATTCACTATTAATAAACAAATATAAAAGTACAGTCTAAGGGTAAACTTGCTTTTACGTAACGTGTCTGGTCATTGTCTTCATCCATTCATACTCTAGCTTCTTGCTTAAAAATATTGCTCTATAAATAAACTATTATTATTAATAAAAAACACCACTGAAGTATTTTAATCAGCATACAGATGTTAAAGCTATACTCTTACCATATATAGCTTTCTTACGGGTTATTTGTCATATGAGGCATCTTTGGAGTATCCAGAAAAGTGCCATGTAAATAACATGCACTATATCATTGATGTGTGTGTGTGTGTGTGTGTGTGTGTGTGTGTGTGTGTGTGTGTGTGTGTGTGTGTGTGTGTGTGTGTGTGTGTGTGTGACCTCTGACCTCTGGACAGGGCTCCACATGGCAGTCTTTGATGGCACAATGTCCGTCGTCGGGCCAAAAGGGACACGGTCGCTTCAAGTTCACCTTCGAGAAGAGAAGATTATGTTATTACGTTTCATCTTTGTTGGGGCCACCTCATTATTAATAAAAGTAGTATTGGCGGCTGTGGCACGTGAGGTAGAGCGCTTGTCCCGTAACCACAAGGTTGGTGGTTCAAACCCCTCTACCGGCAACATTTCAGCAAGACACCTAACCCCAAGTTTCCCCGTGCTTCATTGCAGACCACTGCTCCTCCGGGATTTAAATGCAGAGAAATAATTTCCCCATTGTGGGACTAATAAAGGCTTAATTATTATTATTATTATTATTTTAAGCTTTCTCTAGTGGGATTGCAAAACTCATTTATTTCCTGTACTTAAGTACAAATTTCAGGTACTTGTAGTTTACTGGAGTATTTCCATTTGATGCTACTTTAGACTTCTACTTCACTATCTTTATTGGACAGCTTCAATTTATTTAGAAATTAAGATTTTTGATAACAAAACTTACGAGTTGATGAAACATGATGTTTTGTTGTTAATTTAAAATACCCAACTGTTCATAAAAGAACAGCTGAAACAATAAGTCGATGACAGATAATAATTTTGATTACTGTTTAGTTATCTTTCATGTAAAAACATTTAATGGTTCCAGCTTCACAAATGCACAGATTTGCTGCATTTCCTTTTTAATTATTGCAATAATTTTTATGTATTTTGAATAATTTGGTGTTTGGACTGTTGTTTGACAAATTTCACTATTTAAAAATTGTTTACAAACCAACAAAACAATCAATCAAATAATCGATTAAATGATCAGCAGATCAATCCTGATGAAAAAAATCATTATAATACATACTGATGTGAAATTTTCAATGCAGAACTTGTAACAGAGTATTTTTAAAGTACTTTTATTTCGCAAAGTTCTTAATACTTCCTCCACCATTGCACGGGAGACAGTGCCATAAACATCACACAAAAACAAAATGAAAGTAATGGCTCAGCATGAAGAACAATAATAATAATAATAATAATAATAATAATAATAATAATAACTGAAACGTGTTGTTTCTGCTGCCTATCGCTGTCGTTTCGTCACATTATGAGGGTTATAAATCATAAAATTAACAAATCAGACGTGGTGAGGATGAAGTTACTTCTGATCCACCGCCTGGTCTCTAAACTGGGAGACAGTTATGAAGATTCATCTTCACACTCATCTAAACACAACTTGCATAATAAACTCGGTGTAAACAAACTAAAACAATTAATTGAAAGTTAATCCAGCCACTGCTGATTTCAACTGTCTCTACAAATTTACACAAATTTAATTAAAACAACAACAACAACAACAAAATAGAACAGACATCCTGGCTGCAGCCTGTTTAACATGCAGGTGTTTGTACTGTTGTACTGTTCTCATGGAAGATGAAACACCACTCAGCCTCATAGCTCACGTTTGAAAGAGTCTTTTTTTTCTTCTTGTTGTATATAAACATCTGCATCGCCTCACTTTTTTCTGACAGGTCGGTCAGCTGTTTTGTCCTGCAGAGATCAAGAACTATTGATTTATTTTGATGTCGTTTTACATTCTATCCTGAAAAAATAATTGTGACAACAGCGGATTTTGTCTTTGCATTTCTTTTTTTTTTAACCAATAATCTGCTTGAGATGCATTTTTGTAAGCAGTTAGATGCAAATACATTTGAAAGCCGGTGAATGGTAAACTATTGAACTTTAAAATGTCAATCACTATTGCAATTGTGGTAAAAACTTTTTTGCAACTTATAGGCATTAAAGGAACCGCACTTAGCTGGTTTAAGTCGTATTTATCAGACCGATCTCAGTTTGTATATGTAAACAATGAAAGCTCGATGAAAACCAGGGTTAGTCACGGAGTTCCACAGGGGTCTGTTCTTGGACCTATTTTATTTACCTTATATATGCTTCCCTTGGGGAATATTATCAGAAAACACTCAGTAAACTTTCATTGTTATGCAGATGATACCCAGTTATATCTATCAATTAAGCCAGACGAAACTAACCAGTTCTCTAAACTTCAAGCATGTCTTACGGACATAAAAACCTGGATGACCTGCAACTTCCTGATATTAAACTCAAAAACTGAAGTTATTCTACTAGGCCCAGATCACCTTCGAATTCAATTATCTAACGATATAGTTTCTCTAGATGGCATTGCTCTGGCATCCAGCACTACCGTTAAGAACCTTGGAGTTATCTTTGATCAGGATCTGTCTTTTAACTCTTATATAAAACAGATCTCAAGGACAGCCTTTTTTCATTTACGTAACATTGCGAAAATCAGGCAAATCCTGTCTCAAAGCGATGCAGAAAAACTAGTTCATGCATTTGTTACCTCTAGACTAGATTACTGTAACTCCTTATTATCAGGCTGCTCTAATAGGTCTATTAGATCTTTACAGTTGATCCAGAATGCTGCAGCACGTGTTCTAACAAAAACTAAGAAAAGAGATCATATTACTCCAGTATTAGCTTCTCTGCACTGGCTCCCTGTTAAATCAAGAATAGAATTTAAAATTATTTTACTTA